>NW_026067933.1:8027030-8086440 GCF_014885135.2 Alexandromys fortis
AGCCAAGTCCCCCCCCCTCGTCAGCCCAAAGAACAATCAGGGTTCTCTGCCCTGTGGGAAGTCCAAGGACCACCCACCTCCATCCAGGTCTAGTAAGGTAAGCATCCAAACTGCCTATATACTTTAATAACTCTCTTCTCTACTTTCATGATTAGAAAATGGAGTGAGATTAAATTTTAAAATGCTGTATATCTGAGATGATAGGACAGTTCCCTGATGAGATCATTACACATTGTACAAATGGATTGAAATGCCACATTCTATCATGTAAAAAATATGCGATTACCATGTATCAATTAAAACAACATTTGAAATATAATTGGCTGGAGTGTCAACTGACTGTCAAAATTTTCCACAGCAATTTTAAACTATTCTTAAGAGCTTTAATTTCCATTATCGCAGAGTTAAATGACAATGGCATCAAAATATCTGAACAGAACTGTAGAGATTCCCTGCACAGTATTATAGGGCCCTTAATAGAATGATGTAGAAATTGGGACCTGAGGGGTCTCTAAGAAGCTAATATCAATTACGTTAAGCATTTATACATATATGGTATTCAAGTGTTACGGTGGTTTGACGTCTCAAATATTTGATATATTTGAATACTTAATCACCAGAGAGTGGAATTCTTTGATATAATTAAAAAGATTAGGAGGTGGTGGCTTTGTTGGAATACGTGTGGCCTTGTTGGAGGAAGTGTGCCACTTGTCACTTGGGTGGGCTTTGAGGTTTCAAAAGCCCATGCCAGGCCAAAGAGTGAGTGTTCTACCCCAGCCCCATCTCCTCTCTGCCTATGGATCAGGATGTATCTCTGAGCTATACTCCTGCATGGACTAATTCTCTGAAGTTGCAAGGAAGACCGCAATTAAGTGCTTTCTTTCAGAGAACCTTGGTCATGGTGTCTCTTCAAAGCAACAGAACAGTGACTAAGACAAGTGTTTTGTAAAAATTTTCAAACATTTTATCTCATTTGATACTTATCCCAAAAGATAGGCAATCCCAAGCATTTTCATCATTTTAAGATGAGTTCAGAGTCACTTGATCCCAAGGTTCCGGAGTGGGTGAATGACTGCCAGAACTTGACCCTAGTTTTTACCTCAGAATCCTGGGCTCTGTTACTCAATAATTCCTACAAAAGAGGCTTGCTTATATTTACAGAATAGTTCTGTAGTTTGAAGGAGTATCCAAAAAATATTAATAGATGACTTCAGTTTACTATAATTGAGAACAACTTTTATGACCAGTTTTACATTTTAATCAGAGTTCAATCAACATTTTGGCTTAGGCTCAAAATATTGTATAAAGTTTCCTGCTTCTAGCATCCTACATATAACCCCCAAGCCTCTGTAAATATTTTGCTGATTAGCCACTAGCACCGGAGTGGTTAAGTACATCCTTATGCAAAAATGCCACTCCAGACCACTCTTCAATTTCCCATTAAGTGAAAACATAACCCAGACTTAAGTAAAGCCTCAGGAATGACATTAGATCACTTATCTCTACCATTTTCAATATCAACAAAATAAATTAAAGTAGGGAACTCCATACATCACACACACACATGCACTCACACATACACTCACACACGCAACACACGCACTCACACACATGCACTCACACACGCAACACACCACCCTCTTGCTATGGCACCGCAACAATGCAAGCCGGATTTCTTTATCATTTGCACCAGGAGGTCTTCATCAGATACTTTCCCAAACACATATGCCATGCAGCATCTGATGTGAGCTGCAGGATTAGTTTCTTAGAGACTAAATGTCCCTAATATCAACAGACTGAAACAGACCCACAGCTAAATACCTACCACAGAGCAGATAATTTCAGAGAAGCCCCAAATATACATTCAGCTCATGAATAAAACATTCCAGAAATATCTTTTGCCTTGATTTGATTCCATTAAAATCAACTTCAGAAAGAATATGTGAAAAATATCAAGCATTTACTAACTGTGTATCATGGGGTTTAACCACGAAGACAAATCCTTTCACTATGTGTAAGTTGTAAGTGGCACTCAAAGTGTTACATGTTCTGGGGTTGCTCCTTTTTTTTCTAGCCAGGCCTGATTCCCTGCATTTATCTGTAGAGACATGGGGTATCACATTAGTGGGAGTTTTTAAAGAGTTCTGTGCACAAGGGTTATTTCCAGAATTTGCCTCATAAGACTAAAACTGATGATAAAAAAAAATTCCTATCAAACTCACTTGAGCTAATTTTAAACTTTCTGAAGCTAGTTGCCTAAGTAAGGTCTATCAGTTTATTTTATTATGATCACCCTGAAAACCAGCCCCCTACCCCAGTTCCCTTGAGTGTAGTTTTAGCTCAAAAATGAGGCTATAAATGCCTGTGGACTGCACAGGTCCCAGCGTTGGTTGGTTGCAGTTCATTGTTTTATAACTGGGGTTCCTGGGGACAGGGCATTGTGGTTAGCAAATGCTTTCTCTGCCGTCATAATGAGCTCCTAGGGGATTCAGAGACTCACTTTTGGCACGTGCGGGTTAAATTCCACAGCTCTGTGAATGGCCTCCACTGCATTCATCTCTGCTGTGCTCAGGCCCCGCCGAGATGCCGCCTCGGGAGAGAATCTGAAAAAGCAGAAAGACAAACATCATGCAGTTGGGACCACTGCTTGGGCAGCTACCCAGGGAGCAAATATACATCAAGGGCCCCTATGAGCACAGTGAGCCCATGGCACAAGCTCTCCAAACTTCCTCTACAGGGGACCTCTGAGCGACCCCTTCCACCAAGGCCAACAAAACCCCAGCAGAAGCAGAAAGCGTGCTTACACTGAATGGTTCAGCTGTCAACTCACTGTCTAAATAGCTAATCTACATTTTCTGCAAGGTACTGCTTCGGTGGGAGCAGAGAGAGGACTGACGAGGGCAGACAGTGTAGGAAAAAGAGAAAACTAGGTTACAGAAGAGCTCACTGGGTTAAAAACAGAACTGGGGGGATTTAAGGGAGGCTCCCAACCCAATGTCGGTGCTGTGGTGGAGGCTAATAGCCACAGCTCCAGCCACAGGCGAGCCTTTGTGGGCTGTTCCAGCAGGAGGGTGTGCATGCCCAAACTGCGGGCAAGACACCCGCCCAAGGGAATGGAAAAAAAAAAAACCAGACCATGCAATCTCTTTCTCACCTCACACCCAGGGCTAACTCCAGAGCTGCGCTTGGCAGGCAGACACCACAGGGGAAGCTGTGACAACCCTGGCCCTGCCCTCCCAAGCTGGAGTCGCTGTGTAGGGAGAAAAGATGTTGCAGTAGGTACTGGCGATCTACAGGATGGAAAAGAACGAAAGAAAATTACTCCAGTTTTGAAGTGCACACACACTTAACCGCAAACCTGTCTGACCCCGCAGAGGCCGCTACCTGCTCTGCTTTCAGAGTCTACAGAGGGGCTGGGCTGTATCAGGGACGTGTAAGCATTTAGGAACTCAAAAACAATGAATCCCTCTGTTCTCTTTAACCTGCCCGGTCATCCTCTGGATACGTGGGGATGTCTATGTGCCACAGTCACCTGCCTGAATAAAATGGGCAAATGTCCCCTGAGGTGGCATCTCAGGGTAAGCAGACCAGGGGTGTGGAGGGGAAGAATGGGAGAGGACCATCCCCACTGCCACACAGCAGGGCCCAGGAACAGACAGCAGAAGGGAGTGCACACACACACACACAAAAAAAAAAAAACGAAGAGAGGTACAGAATGTTTGTGTAAATCCCAAGCCGTCCTTTGATCCTACTGTCTGACAAAAAATTAAAAAAGTAAGAAAAAAAAAAGTCACCCCAGAGGAATGTAATTTAATGCCAGTCTGTGTTAGGAGCCGCACAGTCTTACAACAGTGCGAACAGACACTTCCTCCTTCTAGTAATGGAACGAAGATCCACGGCTTTGGGAAAATGCATGCTTTTAAGAAGGCCACAAGGACCAAGAGAAACTTCTGGAGAAAGCCCTCAAAGGGGACAGGTCTCCTTACATCTGGCCAGCACTGGGAGCCACACAAGCAACAGCTCACTTACTTGTCGGACACGGCTCTGGCTTTGAGCAGGGCAGCTGTGTAGCATATCGTTGCTGACTTTGGTAAGCTTATATCTACGCAAGAAAAAGAGAGCAAGAACCCTTGTCAATCTCAAGTCAGAGGGACAATGCTCTAAAACACAAGATTAATAATGTAAGCCCAAAACAGTACAGATTAATTAAGCTTAAATATATATAAATATATATATTCTTATATAATTATAAGAACCCCAGCCAGTTCTTTCTTACTGTGTCAAAATGCTTTGGTAATTTGTCAGTAGTTCATGTTTAAAATTCAGCAGTCTTTAGAAATCATCTTCTATTTTAAAGTATGCATCTTATACCTTGATATAAATGCACAAATTTAGTGATTACAGAGATACCTGTGATATAAAATGTAAATAGGACCTCATAAAAATTAATCTGAGTTTAAACTATTGACAGAGCTAAACAAGGTATTCTTTAATAGATTAATTTAAGACATGCTTTTTTGTATTAAATTTCAGAAATTCAAACACATTTTTTTTTAATTGAGCTCTACATTTTTCTCTGCTCCCCTCCCTGCCTCTCCCCTCCCTCCTTCAATCCTCCCCCAAGGTCCCCACGCTCCCAATTTACTCAGGAGATCTTGTCTTTTTCTACTTCCCATGTAGATTAGATCTATTTAAGTCTCTCTTAGAGTCCTCATTGTTGTCTAAGTTCTCTGGGATTTGCATATAATTTATACTGGGTGAATGTTTCAAAAATTTTGAAAAGTGTGCCAAGTTTTCTCATTCAAATTTATGATCAGTCCCCTTTCATATTAAAGCCTAATTTGTCACCCAGAAAGACGATTTTATAACGTTTCTAGAAAATTACAGATGGAGGGGTGGAGCAACTGTGCAGTGTAGATAATCAGTTTACAAATAAACACAGGGCAGAGAGCACACTGACCGGAAGGGGTGGGCTTGGGGTATGTATTTAAATTGGAATTCCCTTCTCAAAAAAGGACAGTTCATGTTTCTTTAGCAGTTGTTAACCTTTTTTTTTTTTTTAACTCTGACACAGAAATGGTTTCTTAACAAAGAAAATTTATTTGGAAGGGGTATTGTGTGCCACACACAGCACCTGTGTGGAGGTCAGTAGACAACCTGCATGCATCCATTTTGTCTCATTGAGCCATGTAGGTTCTGGGGGCCAAACCCCAGTAGTCAGGCTTGGCAGCAAAGCACCCTTCCCTACTGAACCATCTTGCCAATCCCCAAAATATTTTCTTAGTTCAACATAAACTCGGTCTGGAAAGAAAGTGTGGCCAGTAAAGACAATTGCAGCTGTCTCTCACATGCCTTAAAATTTGCCCTTAATATCTGAAATTATCCCACAGATCTCTTCACAGGACTGTCGGCAAGTCTGAAAGAACCACATAGGAAAACTGTAAAGGAATCTCACAGTTAGCCAGTGGCAGAAGAAGAACATAACTCCTTGAAAGAAAATCACTTCCTCTTCCACACCAAATACTCACTATCATCAACTCCAGCCTGGGAAATTTCTCTTTAGAGGAAGTTTCAGGACACAGGTAAAACACAACCAGTTACGGGAAATCCCAAGCCAGGCACTGAGACAGCTGAGTCCTGCTTCAGCTCAGCTGACCTTGACCCCCTCGGTCATGACCAGTACCGGGGCCTGGGGGAGCTGGATACTCTATTCTGTACCTGTGTAATAATGTGTCGGGAGTACTCAGTGAGGCAGGAAGCTGGAGGACAACAATGATCTTAGCTCCTGACATTTGCAGAACTAAGAAGCATCTCTTGGCTGGGCCATTGGAATGAGATAGATATGGACATGAGCCTCTAGATGTGTGCAGAGCCTGTGATCTTCCATCTTCCATATTAACCAACCCCACATAAGCTTCCAGGCAGATGGCTCTGCCCACCAAGATGGTTCCTGTCTCTTCCCATTTTCTGGCCCATCATAAGGTTCTTCTCTGCCACAGCCTGGTTTCTGGACTATTTGGCTTCTGTGTGGGACAAACAGGTCTAGCCTTCCATAGATCTTTGTTGTTAGCTCTAAGAACACAGAACTGAAAGGGAAGGGGGGCTTTTCAGTCTATATCTCAGAATCCATAATCAAGCAAAATTCCATTGTCATCAACAGACATACTACAGATGGCTGCTTCTCTGTTTATTTATGTGTTTCAGATAGGGTCTCATGTAGCTCAGGCTGGCCTCAAAGTCATTATATAGCTGAGGGTAACCATGAAATCTTGATCTGGTATGCATTGCTAATTTTAGATGTATTTGATATGCAACGATATGAAGATCGGATAATATCGAAACACCTTCGACAGTGTTATGGTGTCACTGCGGGTGACAGGCCATGGTCCCCACGGCTTTTCTCTCTCTCCACAGCTTGTTATGTAAATTGTAAAATACTAAAATTGCAAAGGTTAACAGCACTGCTAGAGAGAGAATTCTGTTGTTAAAACGTGTACAGCAGGTTCATTGGCAAATACACTGGTGGAGCCAGACACAGACAAACAGACAGACAGACAGACAACAGAGAGGGGCATCAAACACTGTCAGCCTGCCCATCTAGCAGACACATAGAGCTCAAACTCCCAGGGAAAGCTGCAATGCTCCCTTGCATGGTGCCTGCTGCAGTATATCATCGCCTCATTAACATTTCAGCTAGTAACGTCCAATCAGAGGCAGAAGCTGAGATTTGGGGCACAAATTTCGATATCTGCAAAACTAGAAGAGGTTATTAAAGCCCTCTTGTACTCTGGTCCCTGCTTCTTTGATTTCTGGATTCTTCTCAATCTGAGACTTGGCAACTGTTGCCTATTACAAACTTTAGTGTGACTTCTCCTACTTTACAAATATAGTAAAATACGAAAATAGTGCAAAGATCTTTGGATGGTTCCACTTTCCAAATGGTTATATTTCATATAACCATATTCCCAAGCACCAAACTAAGCTGACATTGTGAATGTCATTTGAATAATTGATTTTTCTTCATCTAACCATCTTACACATGTTTAAGTATGTATCTGTCATATCTAGGTTCATGTAACACTACAACCCCACCAAGATAAAGAGCTCTTCCAGGACCACAGAGACCCCCTTGCTGGCCTTTTATGCTTGTCCGCACCCTGTCCTCTCCGCACATGGTGGTCGCAAATCTGCTTTCTGCAGTTTTGCTTGCCCTATGCTTTCATGCTTTGACACTGTGGAAAAGTATAAAATGATAAGATAAAGAGACTGTCAGATTTGTCATGGAAATGTTCGTATCAGAAGCTGTGAGCAGAGGATAACAAGTTATCGGTGTGCTCATAGTGCAAGGAACTTCTGCAGAAATTTTAGTCTGTTGGAGAAACTAAAACCTAACTAAGTAGAGTATTTAGCTTGTTTTGGGATGACAGACTAACTCTACAGTGACTTTCTACCTTTTACAGTGGAATTTATTGATAATTACCATAAGATTCACTTAAGCACTGGAATTTTGGTTGGGGTATATTCACTGATAGGTCATATAGTTAGCATTCACAAGGCCTGAGCTCAGTCCAAAAGCACTCTCTTTCTCCTCCCCTTCCTTACCCCCCAACAGTATTATAATCCAAAAGTACCCTCTTTCTCCTCCACCTCTCTCACACACAGTATTACAATCCAAAAACGAAACCACACAATTCACCCCAGTACTCCCTATAGAAATAAGGCATGCTAACTACATATTTCTCATGAGCTAACCTGAACAGCTGGTATTTGTCTAGTTCTTCTTCTACTTGTCTCCAACATGTATTTACGTAAGTCCTTTTCTGAAAGGGGAAGAAATTTCCCCATGTATGCTAATACATGCAATCAAACTGTCATCAAATTCTTTATTAAAAGTTGCAGTCTTGGACTTCATAGCGTTTCTGAAATCTATCCATATAGTAGTACAGAAGTCTCATTTCTCTCCATGGCTGACTACTATGCATTGTGCGTATACACTAGATGGTATTCTCTTACTAATGGATACTTGGATTGCTTTCCAGCTTTAGCCTACTATAATTAAGGATATCATGACTTTGCTTATTATGTACACTTTCAAAATATTCATTTCTTTTGTGTGATTGAAAGTGAAATGTCATGGTTAAAAGGTGGATATTTAAATTTACTGAACAGTGCTAAGCTATGTCTCCAAGAGGAGTCACAAGCTTTCGAAATTCTTATCTGATGGCAGGAAACAGGAAGCAGTTACTTAGACTGGAAAGGAGTTACTGGCTGCAGCAGACAGGAGGCAATGTTTAGAAAAGACAGCAAGTTCTATGTTTCACTCCAGGTGGGTCACAGGACAAAAATCCATCCCCCTGTCTGCATAAGACTACATGTAACAGAGTAATTTCTACCTCAGAGTTTCTTTTGCTAAAACTAACAGTTCAAAGTCTCTTTTTTAACTCAAAGTTTATTGATCTTCTATACTGCTCCAAACTCCACTTTCTCTCTCCGAGTCTAACACCCACTAGTTTCGCCTTCTATGACAACACAGAATCAGATTATTTCCCAAATTGTACTACAAACATTAAAATGTCTCTCTGATGTCAGTTTTCCCGGGTAAAAGCCTCTTAGTTTCTCATCTGACAGAACCTGCAGAACTTCTGCCTAGTTTCGTCCCTATGGGTGCAATGGTGACTTTTAAAGTGAGAACTGAGAACGGCAGCAAAGCCTCACAGTGTCCCACACGTGCCCAGGAAGGAGCTCAGGGAGCCAGAGCCACCACCATCGATGCCAGGCCCAGCACTGGGTACCTGAGATTGTGCAGTCAAACCAACAAAGCCCCACAATCTCTTCAAATTCATTTTAGCCCATTTGTTTTTGTCCTCTGGTTTACAGACGCCAGGAAAATTTTCTGCAAATTTGAAAACCCCCAGGCAGGATTTCACATGTGACTCCTTTAAATTGTCAATCTTATTAAGTCTGTAGCATTAATTTTAGTGCTTTCAGCATGGCAGCCCAGCTTATCAGTCATCGTTCTGATTCAAGCTGCCACCCACGGCTTTGATCCATCCATTCATTCCATAAGCACGTTTTCCCCCACACCACTACCTCCATCAGAACTGCTGCAAGCAGTTACTGAGGGCGTGCTATGGGGAAGGCCTTGGTACTGTGCTATCGTCAGAGAAACAGTATGCATTAGAAGGTGTTAAAATGCAATGTGGAAATACGCTGCTGTCACAGCTGGAATAAACACAAATCATCTCACGTGATATTCAGCTGATCTTTGTCTCTGAGATGATTTTAAAAGGGTCGGCAGGTGGGTACAGGGTGCAGGCCTATAATCCTCGCATTCTGGAGGCTGTGGGAGAGGACTGGGAGTTCCAGGTCATCCCGGCTACACAGAAAAATCACATAAAACAACAACAACAACAAGAGCAAGAATTGCCAGTAGCAATACCAAGAAGGAAGTCTGGGACTATGCTTCTGGGGATCCCCACAGTCTGCAACTGTCGAGAGTTAACACACATGCAACCATGATGCTCCACGTTAACTCAAAGAAAAGCATTTAAAACATTGGCAAATGTTTTGTTTCAAGAAGCAATCGGTTCTATGGCATCCTTCCAACTCAGAAACATGAAAGAACTGGCCACTTAAACTAATAAGATAAACATTTAAGCACTATTGTATACACTATAACTATCTTCACAGCCACTATCTCATCTGTGTTTATTTGCTACAGACTCTCGAGTATGCACATCCTGGAATTTCAGTCACCTCTGTCTGTGCTAGATGCTCATAAAACACATAATTATGATGTTTAGAATTTTGCTGGGATCTATTTCGTTGGTGTAATTCTTAGAAAATGACCAAAACGTATTAAAGGACATGGAAAACAGAAGGAGCGGCTGTGAGTTTCTGCTCCCAACAGTACTGTCATGAAACAGAGGCAAAGATTAGACAACAGCCTGCGGCTGCTATGCTCATTCCATCCAAATAGTTTTTCTTTTTAAGAAAATCAGCCCAGATAGACAGAGCGGCACACAACTGTAATCTCAGTGCTACCGGAAGCTGAGGCGGGAGGACCTCGGGGTCAAGACAAGCCTGAATTATGTACAGTTAAGATGCAACTGAGAGAGAGAGAGAGATAAAGGGAGGAAAGTGGAGAGGGGGGTACAGGAAGGCCCGCAAGCTGGCTAAGAGAAACTCAGGCGAACATCTAACCAATTATTGGCAAAACCAATCTTGTAGCACATACACTTGTCACCACCCCAAACTATCAGCTGTGCTATTTGCTTTTATTTTCCCTCTCATATTATCTTATACTTTATTCACTGTGTTGCATAGACTGTAGCCTCATGCTTTCAAATACGCAGACTTCTGCTTCTCTCAGATCTTCACCACCCTATGGAGCAGCTTATTGGTACAGACCTTACTAATGGGTATTTAGCTATTTGTCATCCTGATATTTCCACTCTTTTGCTTTTTATGTGTAAATGTGTGTGATACATGTATGTGTGATACATGTGTGTATGGTGTATGTGTGTGCACCTATAGGCATCCACAGGGGAAAGAGGAGGATGCTGTGAGTACCACTGTTATCAGTGTATACCTGGTTCCTTTGAGATGGGATCTCTTACTATACCTGAAGACCCATTGATCCTCCTGTCTAACCCACCACAGCCCTGACTGGCTTTTTACATGAGTGATGGACTCCAAACTCAGATGCTTATGTTCTAGAAGCAAGGACTCTTAGTCACTGAGCCATCTCTGCAGCCCCACCATGCTGATCTTTCCACATGCTTTAATCATTTATACCTCCTTTGCACTTCGTTCCGCTGGGAGTCACTATAATTTCATCATTAGGAGCCAACCATACTTTCTAAAGTATTTTCCTGTTAGAGAAAAATTTACACATACCCTACTCTAAATCTATCAACACCAGGTCAGTTATGTTCAATGGCTCTTCATTTGTGAGACCACATTTATTTTTTTTCCCCGAATTAAAGAAAAAACATGCTTTTCACTATTATTTCTTTTAAATTCAAGGGCCATTTCCATGCCTAATGTTCCTTTCTTTTACTTATGATTAAGCTTCTCCATTTAAGAATCTACCTTCTGATTGAGCAGGATATCATTCCTGTGTTTTGACTACTTTGGCAGTAACTCGGGTGCCCATAAGGCACCAGCCTATCAGATGGTCTGATTAGTAAACAGAACTCCCTATGAGTTCCCAACATGCACTTCACTGTCACGAGTTCAGCCTTTAGGATGTGTCATCTGTTCCTGCTTCCCCGCCCCAGTGGTTGTTGTACAGCAAGAGCAGGTAAGTGTTGATGAGCTGCATGGCCAAGCAGCCTCCCTGTGTCTTAGGTCCACTCCCTGGAAGAGGATCTGAGTCTGGGTCTGTTTCATGAGCCTTAGTTGGCTATGGTTGGGAGAGCAGCAGAAAGCATGTGGCTGTGGCTCACAACAGGAAGATTAGCTCATCTGGAAGACAGAAGAACATCTACACTCAGGTTGCCACTTGTCTAAAGAAGAAAACCAAATCTCACTTCCCACAGAGCTCAACTGATGCTTACAAAGATCTCCAAATCCCCCTGCCTGGGATCAAAAGGTGTTCAACTGTGGGGTCAGCAAGTCATTTCTTTCTTTTTTTTTTTTTAACCAAAATATTTTTAATTTTTTTAATTTAAATTTTTATTTTATTATTTTGTGTTGTTCTTGATTTTTTCTTTTTTTATTGAGAATAAGAAAAAAAAGTTTCCGCCTCCTCCCAGCCTCCCATTTCCCTCCCCCTCCCCCCACTTTTCTCCCCCTCCCTCTCCAATCCGAAGAGCAGTCATGGTTCCCTGCCCTGTGGAAAGTCCAAGGTCCTCCCCCCTCCGTCCATGTCTAGGAAGGTGAACATCCAACCTGGCTAGGCTCCCACCAAGCCGGAACATGAAGGAGAAAATTGGGATCTTGGGGGAGGGGTGGGATGGGGATAAGGGGGGACGGGGAGAGAAAAGTGAGAAGGGAAGGATTGGGGGAACTTGGGGAAACAGGAAGATTGGGATAAAGGAAGGTTGGATAGGGGAGCAGGGAAGCACATATCTTAGTTAAAAGAGCCACCTTAGTGTTGGCAAGAGACTTGAACCTAGAGTGGCTCCCAGGAGCCCCAGGCAATGTCCCCAGTTAGTCCCTTGGGAAGCTGAGGATAGGGAACCTGAAATGACCCTATCCTATAGCAATACTGACGAATATCTTCCATATCACCATAGAGCAAGTCATTTCTTTTCAGACCATTTCACTCTCAGGTCTGAGAGCTTTGGCACAATGGTCACCTCCCAACCATCAAGCACGGCAGAGTGTGAGCCCATTATCCTACTCTTTACATGCTGGGGGCAGACAAATTTTCCTTTGAGATTGCTTCCAGATCTCTCAGAGGCCTTTAGAACAAAGTCATAGCCAGACACAAAGCCTTTCAGGTCTGTCCCCTATGCAATTCACCCCATGTCTCTTCTGCCATTTGCTGTGCCCCTTGTCCATCCACTCGCAATGTAGAAAATGGGGGATTTTCAATAAAAAAAAAAAATGGAGTACAGACCTAAACAGAGAACTCTCAACAGATGAATCTAAAACAGCTGAAAGACACTTAAGGAAATGTTCACCATCCTTAGTCATCAGAGAAATGCAAATCAAAACAACTCTGCGATTCCATCTTATACCTGTAAGAATGGCCAAGATCAAAAACACTACTGACAATTTATGCTGGAGAGGTTGTGGGGGAAAGGGAACACTCCTGCATTGCTGGTGGGAATGCAAGCTGGTACAGCCCCTTTAGATGTCAGTGTGGCAATTTCTCAGAAATTTAGGAAACAACCTTCCTCAAGACCCAGGAAAACCACTTTTGGGTGTATATCCAAAGGATGCTCAATTGTGCCACAAGGACATGTGCACAACTATGTTCATAGCAGCATTGTTTGTCATAGCCAGAACTTGGAAACAACCTAAATGTCCCTCACCTGAAGAATGGATAAGGAAAATGTGGTACATTTACACAATGGAGTACTGCACGGCAGAAAAAAACAATGACAGCTTGAATTTTGTATGCAAATGGATGGAGCTAGAAAACATCATTTTGAGTAAGGTAACCAAGACCCAGAAAGACAATTATCACATGTACTCACTCATAAGTGGTTTTTAACCATAAAGCAAAGAAAATCAGCCCACAGATCACAATCCCAAAAAAACCTAGACAACAATGAGGACCCTAAGAGAGACATACATAGATCTAATCTACATAGGAAGTAGAAAAATACAAGATCTCCCGAGTAAATAGGGAGCATGGGGACCTTGGGAGAGGGTTGAAAGGGGGAGGGGAGAGGCAGGGAGGGTGAGCAGAAAAAAAATGAAGAGTTCAAGAAAAAATCAATAAAAAAGAAAAGAAAATGGGGGATTTCTCACACAGGCATACTGGTCACGCCCCCAGCTTACACATGCTCTCTTTAGCATGAGCACGTTCACTGTCCACTTCAGTTCAGTTCACCACCTCCAGGAAGTAACTCTTCCCATCTTGCTGGGTGAAGTAGCCTTTCCACCTCAGTTTAAAACTATTCCCACAATCCCTATTCCTTCCTGTGGCCGTTTCTTCCCATATTTACTTAATTGGTGTTCTGTAGGATGTAACGGCTGTGTAATTTGAGCTCTTTATGTCTGAAACATACTTAGTAATCAGTGTCTACTGAACAAAATCTAAATTAATGTACCCACAAATTTGACAACATTCATACCGAATCTCACTCCTGAAAGACAAAAATAATCACTGCTGATGGCAGCTAAAAAGGAAAGCATGAACGGCTTTATTTCTTAAGATGTGTGTCTTGCAATTGTCTTTGCCTCCAGTGTCCCAACAGGATGTGTGACAAGTTGATAGTGCTCTTATCATGATGCCTGCTCTAAAGAGCAGCCGAAGAATTGGGTAGGGGAGAAAACAGTGAAAGTTGAAACAGGAGGAAGAGAAGAAGACACTTCATCCTGAAACAAGGAAGGCGACCATACCTCTTCTGGTTCCTCTTAACCTTTTACTAGAATGTAACTAAAAGGAGGTCATCTAAGGAAGAAAGACTTTAGAATTTTCCAGTTATAAAGGGCTCACAAGAGCAAAAATTCAATATAATAATCTTGAAGAAGAATTCGTGGAACGAAACTTCAGATAAGATAAAACAATTTAAGAGGCCAATCGCTTTGATCTCGTTTCCTTTTGTTCATCCACCAATGATAATGGTCAAGATGTGGTTTAATGGGTCATTACTGTGATCAAGATGTGGTTTAATGGGTCATTACTGTTCTTATGCATGAGACAGGTCAAGTGGGGGTCAACTCTCATATTTATGATTCTAAAAAGCTTTGAAGGACAGCATCCAGCAGATAAATAAACCAACTGACTCACCAACGATAGTACCCCATAATGGCATCTCCATTTCCGGTTCACTCCCTAACAACAGATGTTCCAAATGTCCACTCCATTATTCATGGGCCCAAGACAAACAGGACACAGAGCTTGTTCTCAAAAGACATTCTTTCTCTACACAGTCTGTGGTGAGTTCAAAATAAGTGCACCCAGTACTGGTTAACCTTCATCAAATATGACATAAATGAGGTGTACACACACACACGCATACTCATATATATATAATATAACACCTTTCTATACTAGAGTAAAAACAAAGTGACATGGAATAGGTCACATTAATCCCTGAATCCAGATGCACCTAAAAGTATCTTCTACGTAATGTGTTTTAATAGATCTTTGATGAAATTTGAAAAAGTTAACCTAGTAATTAATTCTCTGCGATCCAGTATCAACTACAGGTTGAATATCTATGCTCCAAAGTCCAAAACTTTTAAGCACATTTCAAAGAGCCTTGGATTTTAGAAATTTTCAGACTAGGGACCACTCAATTAGGCAAAAATTCTAAACTGCAGACTACAAGTCTCCAAATGTAACACACACCTGGTTCCAAGCAGTTCAGATATGGTATCCCATGTCCCTCCTCTTGTCTGGCAACAAACTGACTTCACTTCCGTGAGACACACTTGAAGTTCACATTACCGCAACAAACTGACATCACCTCCGTGAGACACACTTGAAGGTCACATCATCTCAACAAACTGACTTCACTTCCGTGAGACACACTTGAAGTTCACATCACCTCAACAAAGGCAGCGCTCACAGATTCTCCTAGAGCCCTAAACCAACAAGTAGAAAGGAAAAACTAAAGGAGAAAACTGGTTGCCTGTTTCACTTCCATAACTGTTTATGGCCTGTAACACGCTATTACTGCCCTTTTATACGATGCTATCACCCACGCAGACGGACTCAGAAGACTTTCGACCTTTCCTCCTATTCACGGTAGGATGGAAACAACAGCGATGTAAAATCCGATCCTTAAATTCTTGTTGTTGTTAGTTCCAGGCAGTGTGAGGTCTTTTTGCCCCACCTTCAAGAAAGTTAATCCAAAGCCCCTTTCAACCAAAGAGGGAAATTCACTGAAGAAATAAAAAGGATTGATATACAAAAACCTCGAAAAATGTGCCGTCTGGGATTTCAATGATTCAATCGGGAAATTCTGCATGGCCTCAGTAATTTTGGGCAGGGGGAAGAGCAAGGAACATGCATTCAGCTACACCCAGAAAAATTCATCTTACGCTGCAAAGCCAAACACCAGATGTGATTTGCAACTTTTGGACTGGATTACCCTAGAAGTTCTGTCAAAGGGCCCTTCTGTGGCTGGTGCCTTGGAGCCAAACGCGGCAGTTTCAGTGATGGTAATGGCTGGCTGGGGAGGAATGTTACCTTGGTAAATTATGATAACTGGGCAATAAGGATTACCAAAGCCAACATAAATTTAGGGGGTTTGTGAGTGTGCCAGCTATGTGAATTACAGATGTGTGCACTTATGAACACTCTTCTCCATCATCAGAGACAGAATTTCCTCATGCATGCAACCCTTGTTGAAATGACATTCATTATCAGAGCTCATGCTTACTACATACATGGCCCATCATCTGACAGTCAGTCCATCGTTTGTTCTAAGTGATCTCAAAGGCCTAGTCTGCTTGGCAGTCTTACCTCCGGTATCCAAATCAGGAGGGCACCTAGTCCAAAGCTCCCTCTGCAGGCCTATCGCTCTTGGTGACTTATGCTTCTAAGACTGAAGCCGCAGCTCATGGTATCAGTGGCGATGATTATTTTCAGATCTGAAGATGGCTCATTGGCCCATCTTCACACTAAAATTCTCTTTAATCACTTGCCTAACATGCTTGATCTTTTCCATTGTAGCTAGTTCAGGAAGTGGAGCTGGACAAAGTTTAGGGTCACTAAAAGAGACGGACAATGCTTCAACCTTCATTTGCTAAAGCAGCCTAATTTTGTGGTGAATGTTTCAGATGGTGTGTGTGTGTGTGTGTGTGTGCAGTAGCCAACCCTGAATCTACTGTTTGACCTTAGGGCTCTGTTTCCACGGTCTGAACAATCCAACAATGATGACTATGGATCTTACTCACTGCTCTGACACCTCAGACACCTGTTGTCTTCAAAGACAAACAGAAAACAAACTAATCACAAATGCAGGATGTCTGGTGACCATTTCACAGCAACAGTGACAATGGTCAGATAGTGTGCGCTGGCTACAAGGGCTTGGACAATGAACAACCCGACTTCAAAAGGACTAGCAAAGGCTTGTTAGCTGAAATCTCAGCACAGAAGGACTTCTCTTTACGGCCTCTGCTCTCATTCTGCTGGGATGAAAGTACCCCCTCTTGTCAGAACCATGTTCCGGACACACCTTTGTAAAAATCAGCTGGCAGGCAATAAGGCTAATTTAGAGTAGGCTCAATGTTATTAGTAATTGCTGCATTTATACATTTTTGACTATTAAAAAAGTAGCGTTTTCTTATAGGGAAGTTTATGTCCCTAAATTTAGGGCAACCACTAAAAAGGTAACAGTGTAAATGTCCAAAAGAGCTCAGGTCTGTGTTTCCTTCATGCACATTGCTGTAAGGTTGGAGAGCTAGGACTCTGGTACGCTCTGACTGTGAAATGTTCCCCACAAGCTCGTGTGTTTAAACACATGTCTCTAGCTAGTGTTGTTTGAGGAGGTTTTAGAACCTTTAGGGCATGGGAACGTACTTGCCAAACACAGACCACCAGATGTGGACCTTTGATGGTTCTAACCCATCCCCACTTTCAGTCCAAATGCTCTGCTTCTTGATTCTCCAAAATGCAAGAAATGACAGCAGCAAGCTGCATCTCCACAAACCAAGCAGCTGTGCCACACCTTCCCCACACGGCAGCTTGCAGTCGTGAGACAAAAACAAAGCCTTGCTTCCTTTAGCGGCTTCTGTCAGGTATATTTCTCATACCAATGAGAAAAATGACTAATATTGAATCTACAGGAACCAAAATCAATAACATTTCTGTTTATAGCTTTCCAAGATTTTAAGAAATATTTTAAGTGATTATATATATCTATATATGTTCTATTATCTCTATAACTAATTTCTATAATAGGCCACACCAGGCTTTGTGGGGGAACAGCATTGGCTCTTATCCTCAAATTTAAATTGCCATTTTAGACATAGCTTTCTATTGATATAAGGTTGATCAAATCTAGAAAAAGTGAGGAGCAGTGAGCTGGGCTCCATAGAACCACTAATAGTTTCTCAACTCCTAATCTGTGTTACATAGCTCTCAATACTAAGATGAATTCTACTTCTTTACCTCTCATGGGAAACTGTCTGCTGTGTTAACTTGAACAAGTTACTGAAGCTCTGGGCATTGATTCCATTTCTGCTGTGGGAGAATGCTCTTGTACACTGTAAAGATTTGTCACTCATATTGGTTTAATAAAACACTGATTGGCCAGTAGCCAGGCAGGAAGTCTAGGTGGGACAACCAGCCTAGGAGAATTCTGGGAAGAAGAACAGCAGAGACACAGTCATCAGCCAGATGCAGAGGAAGCAAGATGAGAATTGCTGCACTGAGAAAAAGTTCCAAGCCATGTGACTAAAGATAGACAAGAATTATGGGTTAATTTAAGTTATAAGAGCAAGTTAACAGTAATCCCAAGCTAATAGGCCAAACAGTTTATAATCAATATAAGCCTCTGTGTGTTTCTTTGGGACTGAACGGACTGGCTGGGACAGAAACTCTGTCTACAAATGGTGCCAAACTCTTGGCAAGAATTTTCACATAAAGCCTGAGAAAGTTTTAAAGCTGGATTAATCCAACCTATATATTTTGAAAATGCCTGGACTTCAAAATTTAAGATTAAAGATATGTTACTTTGGAGAAGAGGTCTTGCTTTTGTTTTTACAAAGTACCAAACAATGTGGCTAAACATAGACAAGAATTATGGGCTTAATTTAAATTGTAAGAGCAAGTTCATAATAATCCAAGCTAATAGGCCAAATAGTTTATAATTAATAGAAATATAAGCCTTTGTGTGTTTCTTTGGGACTGAATGGCTGCAGGACCAGGCTGGACAGAAACTTGGCCTACACATTTCCACATAAGGAATGGAGATGTAGAAGGTTAAGTACTCCACCCATGATGCCTTTTGGAATCCCCAGGGATCATTAACCAAAAACAGCTTATCTAAATGCTTATTGCATAGTCAGCACAGGCACACCCATTGGTGCTATGAGAGTCTACTAAATTGAAATGCACAGATTATGATGAACAAGATACATTCTTTTCAACACTACCATCTTAAGCTTCGAGACTAATGTTTTCAACTGAGGTGGCTTATACATTTCCTTGAAAGATCCAAAGGCTGTAGTAGCTTTCACAATGAATTCAAAAAGAGTTTCTCATGACTTCATAATAGTGAAAATATTCCATGTATAACAAATACATGGATGGAAAATATGATAAATTTCAAATTAAATTAATGTTATATATAAAATCCTTTTAGTAATAAATTAAACAGATTGATTGTAGATGGAAAGCTATATTTTTATGAAGATAGCATCAGAAAGGTAAGCAAATATAGATATACCTATTTCCTAAAGAATGATTAAAAGGCAATTTAGCATCAACGAAACTCTGCAACACTGTCCTGTCGGGGACCAGCCTCAACAAAAACAGCTCTTGCCAGAGTATGGAAATGGGGATCAGAAAAATAAGTAAAGAATACAAAAATCCTATATTTTCTTTTTTATTATTTTACTCATATTTTTGTATAAAAGTATATGGAAAATTAAACATGGATGAGGGAGTTCCACTGAAATCATCCATGTTTAATTTTCCGTATACTTTTATATGCTAATACAAAACAGGGAAGAAGACAACAAAAGACTTCTTTAACATGATACAAAGGACAACAGTTAATTGCTTCAGCACTTGGAGACATCAAGTCATTAGCATTCTGTTGTTGTTTATGTAGTGAAGCCACCCTAGACAAGTATCCTGAAGGCAACTATTCCCCAGGTAGCCTCCTAATACAAAAGAAGGAATAGAGGTATACTCACATATCCTGACCATCTGTCACGGTGGAGTAGATCCACATATATGAGCCATCTTAGTGTCAAAAGAACCAAGTAATCACATCCTGAGTCAGGATGTGTAGCCCTAATTGTTGCCATCAATTTTGAACAACCTCCAAACTCTCTGACCATCAGACAAGGTGGTAGTATGCTAACATTTTTGGGCCTCCACACTGCCCCAGCCAACATAGTTCATGCCTTTGTACAAGAAGCAGAGTTGACCAATGTAGCAAGACTTACATTTATGGAAAATACATGAATTTTAGATCTGACTGACCCTACCTGTATTTGAATCCCAGCTCTACAGTTGTCTAGGAATGTGTGTTCTTTTAAGTTACATAAAGTCACAACACCTCAGTTTTTACAGCTGCTGAAATGGAATAACCAACTCCTTTCAGGGTTACTGTGAGGGTATAGCTAATATGTATAACATGTCTGAGTGATGGTAGGGCAAAAAAAAATAACCATGATAATATTTTTAAAAAGTTACAAATACTGCCAAAAATAGATAGTAAGTGATGGTGAACAGGGTAGACCTGGGATAGACACCCATGGCTTTTATCGTTGACTTTCTCTTTCTTATAACATTTACAACATTTTAAACAATGATTGTTCACAATTGATCTCCTTTTTCTTATGTTTTAAGACTTTACTTTGAAAATTTAGGGAATTCCTGTGAACAAGATACTTCTTAGACACAGCACAACCCTAGATGAGCTAACAGTGCTTGCCAAATACACAGTCATATATGAAAGCTTAGACAATGTCTAAGACCAACATTTTATGAGAACCCAACATATGGTAGCTGTTACAGCTGCTGCTGCTGTTACTTTAGTCATTGTGTGGAGTATGGAAATGACAAGGCAGCATTTGAGACAAAAGTTTAGAGTAGTAAACCATGAGACGTTATCTCAGTGACAAAATCAAAATTAGAATGCAGATCACAAGGCAGTGTGACAAATTAATCTGCAATCCTAGAAAAGACAGTTTTCCAAAGGATTCGTTGTAAGAAGAATTTGTGAGTATCAAGGATTTTCAAACTCAAAACTTTCAAAGCCAAACTTTCTTCTTTTTGCAATAGTAAACAAGAATGAGGCAAGGGGAAATACATTTTGTCCTCTTCTTTTTCCCAAAGCATGTTATTTCTTAGGTTATTTTTCCCTCCCCATTCTTGCCATTTTTCGAAATCCCCTTTATAAAGGTCAGAAAAGCATCACTAATCCCTTCATATCACTTCCCAGAACATGACTTATAAAACTTAGCCACTTAACAAACAATAAAGGACTGCTGTACCCATAAACCATCCAGAAACAGCTATCCAACCAGAACATTCCAACTTGCAGAGATAACATAATCCTGTTGTTTTGGGTGTGACTCTATGAGAGGGATGGAGGGCTACAATTCAAAATGCTGTCTCTAGCAACTTAGATAAGAATGACTGAACTTGAACCAGGGCAAAACACAGGATGCCCCATAAGCTGTCTACTTCAAGCGCTCCAAAGTACTTGCTTCCTTGTCCCAGGCCAGATAAAGGAGCAGCAGCTTAGTTAAGATCCTTTAGGTCTCTAAAAAAAAGCATCGGGGGATGAACTTGAAAGAACCATGCCATGGGATGGGATAAGGAACAGGAGACATGCTTTTCCAGTCTTCAGTGTCTGCAGCTCACCCTCAAGAACATAACTTCAGCAGCCGCTTCATTATATTTCTACTGTAAACGACACAAGCATGAGCCAAGTCAGCACCGAAACTCCCCTCAGAGTTCAGTGGGGTTAGGTCATCTGCACTTTATTGACAACTGCTGAACTCAGAGCCTCTAATGAGGCAGCTCAGCAAAGTATGTGTCCTGCCACCAATGAGACTGTTTTTCCATGAATAATGAACAAGAACATCATTTCTGTTGCCAGGTACACAACATAAACAAAGCCCAACATAGGCCTTGATAGAGTGATTTTGTCCATTTGAAATAAGGGAATGTTTCAAAGTGTAAGCCAAGTCTTAGTAAAGGGTGGGACAGGCTGTTGTAACAAGTAATACGAACATATGTTATCAGAATTTAATAAATCAGTTTTTGATTGTTGCAGAGTGGAGGCTGTACAGTGGGATGCATTGAGACAACGAACAAATCCAAGTGAGTTCATTTCTTTACTTGGCCATCAGTTTTATAACACGAGGCTGATGATTTCAATAATGAGCTGAGATCTTCATGAAATGAGTCTTGAGACTTGTGATCTCAAAGGCTTTCTTAGTTAAAGCTTTACTTCTTAAGGCTTATCAGACTGAGTGCAGGTCAGCGCTCATGATGAGAACATGACCTTTGCATTGAAGTCCATTGCCAGGTAGACCCATGGCATAAGACTAACTCCTTTGGCACTAAAAGATACTTAGCATATGAGCATTCTGCCTACTGCAATGTATAAGTTACATTGAAGCTTCAACTGAACGGAGAGATTCTGGAGAATAAACAGAGAATAAAAATGAGCTGATGTGAAGGCCAAACAGCCTTCAGTTTGTTTACCTTAAAGTATTCCACAAATACGTTAAAATCAGTTCCACACCAAGCCATGTATATCCTGTTACATGAGGTGTACATATCTACACAGGCAAAGGATGCCATCACCGGCTGAATGTTTTTAGTTCCCATCATCCTGAGCAAGATTTTGAGGAAAACAAACAAAAACAGGCTCATAACTGAGCTCAAAAAGCACAAAAGCAGGGGCTAGGAAAATCACCCCGTGGGAAGAACTTGTGGGTCAAAAATAAAATCCAAATGACACAGTTTGCTCTCTGTGTTTGAAGAATACCAGGAAATCTGTGGTCAGAAGAATGTGGTGTTCTACAGATAATCTAAGCATAGCAGGTATCTATGTATATAATTTTTATACTATTAATCAAACACACAGATATCACGACAGAATAGTTCTAAGTTCTCTAGACTGTACCAGTTTCTCTCCCTGACTCACTGGTAACAGGCAAAGTAGAATAAGTTCATAAGGAATTAACCAGAAGGCAAAAGACCTTCAAGGGCATCGTGCAAAGAACTGTGCAGCTGTTATTGAGGAAGACCTGTGGGAAAGGGAACATGAGTGGGTCTTCATCACTGTCACCTGTGCACGGCAACTAGCTGTTCTCCATTGTTCTAGAGCATCAACAGGACTAGTGACCACAGTGAACCCGCAAGGCCTCATGGGAAGACCTTGGTGCTGCCCAACCCCATAGTGCTGTCTCTTGATCAGGAGGGAATCAAGGGAAGACACACAGCTGCCAGAGTACAAGCCTATCAGCAGAGTGTGGGGGAAGTAAGGCTAAGAGTGGAGCATAAGTTACTTAACGTTTCTGCCCCAGTACGTGCTAAATTGAAGGCGCTAGAAAATAGCCATCAAACGCTATAGGTGACAATTCTTAGCCTGTTATCTAAGTCCCACTTGAAGTTGTCATTCCTATCTAATCAGTGGATTATATCAAGGAGAAAGGAGTTCTCGGATGCATAAAAATACCCAAGGACTTACCATCATACTTTGCTAAGACTGCCTGGACATCAGCATAAGCTTGGAGCTCCAGAAGGGCTTCTAGAAGGTTTTCATGAATATTGAACATGCTTAGGAGGGGGAATTCCTTCATTAACTAGGAAACAAGAGACCAGAGGAATAATTAATATACATGCCTTATATTTTCACATTTATACTTAAGGAATATAACATTTGTGCAATAAAAGGATTTCTAAGGTTGAGAATTTTAAGAACTAGTACTTGAGGCTAGGGGAAATGGCTTAGTTGCTAAAGTGCTTGCCACATAACTGTAAGGACTGAGTTCAATCTCCAGAACCTTATTGAAAACAAAGCAAACACACAGCTCCGGTGTATGACTGCAATCTCGGTGCTGTGCTGGAGAGGCAGTCCGAATCCTGGGGCTTGCTGGCCAGCTAGTTCAGCTGAACCAGTAAGCTTGCTGTTCAGTGAGAACCCCTATCTCAAAAAAACAGGAAAGGAAAGGAAGGAGGGAGGGGAGAAGGGAGGGTGGAAGGACAGGAGGGAAGGAAGAAGGAAAGAGGGAGGAGTACAGGTAGGTAGGCAGAGAACGAGATACCGGACATTGTCCTCTATCTTCCACATGCACACACACCCAAATCTGTACACATAGAAAAAGAGTATTTATTTTTACAGTATAACTGATACTTAACTATCATATATTTGTATAATATAAAAATATAAGGACTAAGAAGATGGCTGGTTAGGACACTGCTCAGAGTGTGACCCTTGTCAGCCTGCTTCTGTGAGTCACAGCACTGAGGAGGCAGAGACAGGAGCACCCTGGCACTTGCTGGCTAGCCAGTCTAGCCCAACCAGCAAGCCTCAAGCCTCGGGTTCCACTGAGATGCTCTGTAAAAAGCACTGTAGATTTATAGATGCAGGTGCCCTGCTTTGTCTGCAGGACACTGTGTGGGGCTTGGAGCAGAAGGTGGGTGTGGACTCTTCCCCTAGGTGAGAAGCTAAGGGCAACTGGTAGCTTCTGGTAAGGGAAAGGGAGAACATTGAAGAGAGCATTTCCTTTTATGTTGACCACACTTCAGTGAATAGCCCCATACCCAAGGGTAGCACAAATAGAACTTGAGAGGACTGGAAAAGAAGAAGAAGACACGAAGTTGATTGGGTAAGGAAGAGAGGGGGATCTGGGAGTTGGGGAGAATGAATATGATCAAAATACATTGTATGAATTTCTCAAAGAACTAATAAAATAGGTTTATTTATTAATTTATTTTAGTTTTGGTGAAACAAAACAAAACAAGGCAAACAGCACCTGACCCTGGGCATCCATATGCATGAGCACACATGAGCACATACGTCTATCTACAAGCACATGTGAGCCCATACACATGTGCACGCAATACATGAAGACACACACCAACATACTACAATCCCTAGAGGTAAAAATAACATTAATATTAGATTAAAAATAGTCATATTTAAATGCTTTATTTTTTGTTTTTATTGTTTAGAAAAATGATGAGTCTGAATTTGTACAAATCTAAAGTGGGAAGAAACCTAAAAGAGATTTTCAGAACAATACAAGATGTTTGGTAACTACAAATACCACAGAGAGACTAAACCGGGTGAAGATGGAAACAGCTCGCAGACTTTAACAGCTACTGGTCGCTTGTCCAGAGCAATCTGGATGGAAGCTGCAGAGTGAAAGGAGAGGCAAGGGGGCACTACTGTTTCAAGCAGTCTGGAAAAATCAAGAACTAGGAAAGCAGTTAGCTAGAATGTAGTATGATTGAGAGGAAATTTGGTTGAGATTGGGGCAGGGTAACCTCAGTAAAACAGGAGTCAAGGTCATCTGCTGGACCATGGGAAAGAAGAGGCAAGAGGAGTTACAGACAGAGAGAAATATGCAAAATAACAGGCGTGGGAATCTGTTTAGTGCAGGACTATCCCGAGAGCCGAAAACCTGGAGACTATGGATGCAGAGAGGCCACAGTTGCCACAGTTGTTGCATGTCAGCAAACAGGGAGCATCAGCTGGGCACATAAGCAAGATATTCTATGGTTCGGTTGAACTTGGCAAACTGGAGGAAGTTCTGTAAAATGGCAAGGAGCAAGAGATGTGCCTATGGCAGGAAAACAGACTGAAGGAACTCAACACAGAGAAGAGGAATCCACTGGGATTCACATGTAACAGTGCTCAACATCAGTGAGAAACAAGAAGGTAGGAAAAACCAAGAATTTACTAGTAAATTTTCTCTTAGATAAGGGTAAAATTGCATCTTAACAGAGAGAACCAGGTTCTTTGTAAATTCCTCAGTTTGTGTTGATTTATCTAACCCCCTACATGGACAACTACTCTCAGTTACAATATGATGGCCTCTCAAAATAAATCTTTTTATAACACTATTCATGATAGAAATTATGCCGAAATAAATAACAATAAAGTACAAGTGTTTTGACGAGCTTTATGGCAACACGACACAAGTTAAAGTCACTGGGATGGAGGGAGCCTCACTTGAGAATGCCTCAGGAAAACCTAGCTACAGGCGAGCATGTAGGGCATTTTCTTATTAGTGATGGGTGAGGGAGGGTCCAGCCTAGGGAGGGTGATGCCCTCCCTGGGCAGGTGGTCCTGAGTTCTATAAAAGCAGGCAGAGCAAGCAATGAGGAGCAAGTGGATGAGCAGCTCCGCTCCATGGCCTCTGCATCAGATCCTTCTTTCAAGTTCCGGTCCTGCTTGAGCTCTTGTCCTGACTCCTTCAGGTATGAACTATGATGGGAAAGTTAAAGCCAAATAAATCCTTTCCTCTCCAGCTTGCTTTTGGTCATGGTGTTTAATCACAGCAACAGTAGTCCCAACTAAAACAATAGGCTAATTTACCCCTAACCAATGGACTCATGGTGTGGACTGTCTACTTCCTTTGTTAAGAACATTTTTTAACATCTTAGCTTTGCTAAGAATATTCTTTTGTTTTGTTTTGTTGTTGTTTTATCGAGACAGGGTTTATCTGTAGCTTTGGAGCCTGTCCTGGAACTAGCCTTTGTAGATCAGGCTGGCCTCAAACTCACAGAGATCCACCTGCCTCTGTCTCTCAAATGCTGGGATTAAAGGCATATGCCACCACTGCCTGGCTATTCTTTTGTTATTTAAAAGCCATGACTTACTGGGGACATCTTTAAATTTTTTTCTAAACCAGAAAACATAATTTTACTACTAAAATCACCTATCAAAATCATTTGGTATACAAAAAGGCCCACGGTCTGAACTCCCAGAAAGAGGCCTGTAATATTTTCATTGTTGTTAAAGGACGCCAATGAGACAGCCCCACACACTGTGGATGTTCTGTAACTAATAAAAGTATTTCTTGTTCTGGTTCACTGTGGTCCTGGCTGACATCATCCTTTGATTTCTTTTTTCACTTTTTCTAATTAAAGCTTGTTAGAACTCAAGTTTTCTGTCATGCAGCAGTTGGCAAGACAATAAAGACATATTTTGAGCTGCAACATTTAAACATTTATCACTTTTGACCAATTTTTCAAGTAATAATCAAATATCAAGGACACAAGTCATATTATATAATTTTAAAATGTAATTCCCAGTTTTAGTTGCTAAAGCTTAAGCACTGATTCTTATTAAAGCCCAGAGAGGCATGTGTGCAGCTGACTGCTAAAATGCACAGCTGGGCCTCGGGGCCATCATCTCCATGGGAAGAGCTCCCCGTGCAGACATCCGCTCTGCCCTCTCATCTACCAGATCAGGATCAACTTATAAACTGTCTTTCTGGTGGCTTTACGTTGTTCCCATACAGTAACACACCTGATGCCCTGCTGAAAGTCTCCCTCTCCTGGAATACCTTTCAGATCTGTTCCTCAGCCTTGGTGTCTCCACCACTGGAGCACAGTGCTATCAACCTCCCACCAATGTCCATTCCCTCACTATTGACACTTGACATGTCCTTGTGCCCTTTCATATGCAAAATGGACAGATGGCATTCAAGTTCTACTGCAGCCGCTGAAGTAAACAGATACATCACACCCGTTTCTTTGAGCTTGGTGTCATAACTTTACCTACACCCTCACACTTGGAGCTGATGTGTGCCATTAGAAACCTTATTGTTCTTGTCTCAGTATCATCTTTTCTCAACTCAACCTTTGGAAGCCTATTTTACAGTTTTGTTTTGAACATACATTAAGATCATCCTTCATGACCCTGTCTGACTAGACTAATCCACCAGAGCAATGACATGGTTATCTATCGCGATAAACTAGTCAGATTTGAATACAAATTAACAAAGAAGCTGTTTATCACATTATTTGTTACAGTAAAGAAAAATGCAAGTACCTTAAAATGTGACCCATTGCAAAAACAGTTATATATAGTAAATATCACTATCATTTGTCTATTATGTATGGTTATTAGAAGTTAAGTTCTTCTTGGACTTAAAACCTTATTGGTTGTGACAGCATAAACCATGGTCAGAGCACATGGAGAGATCAAATTGATATGGACCTCGAAGCTTCCTTCCTGCTGACCCATTTTCCTAGTACTGGAAGCTGCTATTTAGATTACTAGGGGAAGAAGGGGAAGCCATTGACAATGGCCAGTGTGAATCCAGTGAACTACAATAATAACCAATTTGATAAGATATGCCCATGAGTGTAATAGTGGCAAGAATGTTATGGGTGCAGTTAGCTACTTTTTCACCAGTAGATTTATGGAGTGCTCCACAGGAGGAAACACATGCACGGCACCATAAATATGACCAAGAACTCATGTTTGGGAAGTTCATAGACCCCAGGAATTAACCTACTATATTATTCTGCCAAACAGAAAAAGTATCAAGCTGCTGTCTAAATTTGTATTTTTATATCCATAGCTCTCAGTCCTCATCAGAAAAGTGTCAATGAAGGGCTCCGTCAAAAATGGGATCTCTCTCTCTCTGTCTCCCCCCCCCCCACACACACACATCAGGGATGAGCTTGAGAGAAGAGTGGAAAGACAGTCAGTGCTATTGCGGGGAAGACTAGAAGGAAACAGTGCTGTCTGGATGTGAGATGTTTGCTGCACCAGTTAACTCACAGTAGCTACTCTGCCGGCACAAGATCAATTCAGTCGACATTCTTTTTTTTTTTTTTTTCTTACAAAGGAAAAACATTTAATTGGTATGGTGCTTTAGAATAATGCTTTGGTACACTGTGAAGATGTTTTGTTCTCATTGGATTAATCAGTCGACATTCTTGTTTGTAGTGGGAAGAGTTCATAAGTTGCCAGCCATGAATAAGGAGCTTTGGACAGTTAACGGCTTCTAGGGAAAAGAGAGCTAGTTTCTTTAGGGGTAAATGGGCAGTACAAATTCCGGGAGTGTGAGTGAATGCAAGGTGGAAGTGATCAGGAAGGAGTTAAGGGGAAGAATAGGGAGTAGTGATTATTATCAAAATATACAAAATATCCCAAAAAATTAATAAAATTATTTTTTAAGTTCCCCTCTAAGACCAGGTCCTAATTAGACCCAGGAAATTGGCTATGCTTCTTGTACCAGGCATGATTTCCTTCTGTTGAGTTGGGCCTTAAGTACAATTAGACAGCTTCTTGTGACTGATATGAGTGCCATTCTCACACCTTTGGAGCTACCCTGGCATGTTGGCCATTGGTGCAGTTCATAGGCATCACAGATGGGTAGAGCTGTTGATTGTGCCTTTCTTTGCCAGCTTGCATAACTTCTGGTCGTATGAATGTCAGGCTGTAAGACAGAGGCTTTTAGGTTGGATCCAGCTCAAATATCCTAAGTACTGCGTCTGAAGTGTGCAATGTCCTCAGCATAGGGACATGCTTATCTTCACTTCTGAGAGGCAGCAAGGGCGCCACCAATAGCGTCACTTATGTTGTGACCAACAACTCAAATGGTGTTTCTTATGCCTAGTACTGGGTTTCTTTAGGTAGTCTAAGACTAAGGGGGAGGGAGCATTGTCAGTCCAAGCGTACAACTTCATCTAAGATACATATGTACATAACAATAAAAATCAGATAAAAAGAGAATATCAACTTGAGAGGAAGTGAGGGGGAACATGGAAGGGGTTGGAGGAAGAATAAGGAAGGGAATAAGTGGTATAATTATATTTTAATTGGAAATTTTAAAGTTCTCAAAAAACTTTTAGGGGCATGACCTGGGAAAATGCTAGCATATGGTGTTAAATCAGTTAAAAACTAATAAAACTATATAAGTTCATAAGATCATGCTTTTCTTGTGTGCCCTTGTATAAAAACACAGACATCTTCTAAAGTAAAATTATTTCTGATTGGTGAGATTATAGGTGTTTTTTATCTCCTGCTCCATATTTTCTATGGGTTCTAATATTTTTAAAGATACTCACATATATTTGATACAGTAAGGAGGAAAACTGATCACTTTTAATAATACTGGCTACTCATAGCCAGCAAGATGGCTGTGGGAGCAACGGGACTAACATACTAGCCTGTCAACCTGAGCTGGATCCCTGGAACCCATGTGACAGTGTATAGAAAGAATTAGCTCTTATAAAACTGTGCTCAGACCTTCACACACACACACACACACACACACACACACACACACACACACATGTTGTGGTATGTGTAAAACCACACACACAACATACATATATGCACATACTAACTACTTTTAAGAAGAGAGTACTAGTTTTTCATTAAATTCAGGCCCACACAGGCCATGTTCCAGGCATAGAGGGCTTCCAGGTCCTTAGATAGGACACACCCACTCACACCTTTGTCTCCTAGCTCCTTTCTTGAACACTTTCCTTCTGTCCCTGGCCCATATGACCAAGTCCTAAAACTCCAGGACACCTTCCTCCTCATCCTCCAGCTGACCAGAGTCTTCATCACAGCAGCCTGCCAGTCCAGCTTCCCTGTGAGCAGTAACATTATCCTGCTGCTGTACCCTTAGTCAGAGCACAGTACTTATTCCATGACTGGAATGCTTTCTGAAGTCCTGCTCCTTTGTGGAGAGACACATTACGTCCCGGGCCTGTGTCAGGCCTTTGGGTTACAGAGCCCTGACCATGTTCTTCTTCTGCTTATGATCCCCCATTATGTGCTGCGAGTTCCAACTAGACCCAGTGTACTGATGGATTTTCTTATACTGCTTATACTTATAGCTGCCCGGATATGCAACAGATGATGTGGAATCTCTAAGCCTGCACTGATTAGAGGAGGCGAGTTACAATTCTACAAAGCTGTAGGAAGGATCTTCCAGCCCTAAGCCTAACTTACGGTCATTCCTCAGTTCAGCGCCAGACCCCATTTAGCTTTCGAGTTTGCTGCAAGGTTAAAGCCCGGCCTTGGGAGACAGAGCAAGCATACATCATTCCTAGAATTCCTTCTCCAGTTGCTAGTCACAGTGTTTTTGCTCAGACTGTTTTCACCACCTGGATACCTTTCCCCCTCATTTACAAGGCCGCCTGTCAAAATCACCCCACACTCCAAAGCCCAGATCAAATGCCACCTCCTAAAGTCACAGCATCATAGAGAGTGAGAGCCAGCGGAGCCCGCAGGGACCCTCCAAACACTGTCCTCACTTTGCAGAAGAGCTCCCTCCTACCACCCCACCACAACACAATGACGGCTGCAAATTCAAGGGACTCAGCCAAGCTCAGTGCTGGGACTATGACTCAAACACAGTCGTCAGTCCTGAGTCCAGATTCCAACACATCATGACTCTGGGCTCAGGAATGCCAAGTCTGGAGAACTGACTTTGCTTTTGAAACAATGCTTTGATTTCTCTTTGTACTGTATTTGTGTGAATTTCAGGAAACAGTCATACTATAGAGAAGGAAAAACAAACTGAACTAAATTTGGAGTTGTTTCTGAGTTGAAATCCAGCCCCTGCCACTTAGCGCCTGCTTCATTTTATAGAGATTTGGTTGAACACCTAAGCTTTGGTTTTCTTCTGTCTTGGGTCTGTCCCACGGCATCTCCTCCAGTTCTTTACCATCTACCAATATCACCAGTCTCAATCCCCATGTTCTACTACTTCTAGCACCTTCTGAAGTCATCTTATTTATCTAGCTTGATAATAGGTCATTTAAAAATTAAAGCAAAAGGATTAGGCAGTGATAACAAGCAATACTATAACAGCAGGACAAACCAACACTTCTTTCCCTAAGGGCCAGAGAGCTGCCATTGGGGGTGTTTCAAGACATAGGGTCTCTATGGCAACTACTCAATACTTACAACTTGAAAACAGCTGTGGGCAATATGTAAATGAATAAGAAATCCTGTGTTCTCATAAAACTTTCTTTACAGAAGCAGGTAACAGGCTGGATGTGGACCACAGGCTTTCATTTGCCAAACCCTGGTTAATAAGAAGAAAAATTAAAACCCAAAAGGTTTTTCTAAAAAGCACTTCTCAGTGCTTTCATACTTTAAAAGTCTGACATCTCTTCCCACAGCAAGCTGAGCAGATTGCTGTAAAATGCAAAGGCCATCCATCCCTACAACCCACCACTTCCTTTTCCTGCTCAGGTCCCCAGAGGCCGAGGTACCACAGTGGCAGGAAACCGGGCTGAAATCCAGGACTGGGCAGACTATGATGGCTGCTCACATGATACCATGTTGTTCATCAGACAGAAGGAACAAGCTGGGGCCTAAAGTCTTCATGAGAACAAAACTCAAGGAGTTTTGAGTAAAGAAGTATGTTATAGAAAAATGTGCTCTAAAATGCAGTATCACTTAAATAAACTTAAAAATCCACACAATTCCAGGCATTGTGACTATGTATTTTATATGTTATTCTTCATGTTCTTTTTGTATCGTGTCTTCAAGATGTTCAATACTTTTCACACATAACTTCTCAAACCCTGAAGGGCTAATTTTTATCAGGTTTATTTTGTTTTCTTATATTTTTTAAAGAATTTATTGTTTTGAATTGAGCTATACATTTTTTCTCACTCTCCTTCCTTCCTCCCATCTCCCCTTTCACCTTTCCCTCCTGCCCCTTATGCTCCCAATTTACTCAGGAGATCTTTTCTTTTTCTCCTTCCTAGGCAGATCTATGTATGTCTCTCTTAGGGTCTCCTTTATAGTCTAGGTTCTCTGGAGTTGTGAGCCATATGCTGGTTACTTCTTGCTTTAAAGCAACGTATGAGTGAATACACATCATATTTGTCTTTCTGGGTCTGGGTTATGTCACTCAGTATGGGTTTTTCTTTTTTTTTTTCTAGTTCCATTCATTTCAATATGTCATTGTTTTTTTACTGCTGAGTAATTCTCCATTCCGTAAACGTACCACATTTTCCTTATCTATTCTTCAGGTGAGGGGCATCTAGATTGTTTCCAGGTTCTGGCTATATTACCAATAATACTGTTATGAACATAGTTGAGCAAATTGACTTTTTTGTTGTTCTTTTTAAAATTATTTTTATTTCTTTGAGATTATAATGCAATTATATCATTTCTCCCTTTCCTTTCCTTACTCCAAACCCTTCCATAAGCCCTCTGTCCTCTCTCAAGTTTATAGCCCTTTTCATTAATTGTTGCTACATGCATATATATGCATATACATATATATTACTAAGTAGAACCTGTTCAGTCTGTGTAATATTACTTATATGCATGTTTTAGGGCTGACCATTTGTTGCTTAATAACCAATTGGCATGCGGGGCGAGGGATTTATTTCTCCCCTCTCAGCATTTTTTAATTGCGTGTAGTTCTTTGTGTAGAGTGAGGCCTTGTGGTGTCCCAGGCCCTTAAACCACTTTAACATATCTATTATTGTTGATTAATTAACTTTTGAGGCACAATTGTTCCTTTATGGTGAGGATTTGATTCTGCAGCTCCTCAAAGTGTTGCTAGTGTGATGAGAAGCCTTAGATGGAGTGGTGGTGCACACCTATAGCCCCAATTCTTCATTAGACACAGGTTCACTAACAGACCTACTGTGAGGAACTATATAAATTATTACCTCATCTTGAAGGATATTTTGGAGGTAAGTCCACTGTAGGGTAAGTTCCTTCCCTATTTGACTCTTAGTGGGGAGGTTGGTGGTAGGCTTAGTCAAGACTAGTTAATAGTCTTCTGGTGTATCATCAAAGTTTTATCTTTTCCAGACCTACATTGACAGCCCAATACTGTTGGAGAAATGGCATATTACAGAAATCAAGAACATGGCAACCTGGCATGATATATATATATATATATATATATATATGGATTTGCATTCAGAAGCAGTGAACTTCTGGGTTGAGCTCATTTTTTTCATCAGCAAGAAAGGAGATACACCTAAAACACAGGACACACTTCAACCTCAGCATTCGCTCCCAGCCAAGTATGAAACCATCATTCTTATACAATGTTGACATAGGTATATTGAATTTCTGATGTGTTATTTGTTTATCTCTGGGATAACTGGTTTCCTTTTGAGTTTGGTTGCACAATATTGCATAATCTATCTCTATTTATTTAGAAATAAAGCACAAAAATGGTTTGGCGACATCATTTGCCTGTTAAGAAAAGACTACAGTTCCCATATCAAGCCCGAATGAAAGCCTATGATAAATGGCGAGGCCTGTTTTCCATAAGCCAAGTCATTCTAAATAAACCCTTGAATTCACTCACTATCTAGCACAGTTCTGTTTATTTATTTCCCTCTGTCTTCTCCTCACTGCTAATTGATTTTTTCTGGCAGTAAGAAATTGATATGCCCTGCTTTGCCTAAATATTACAGTTTCTGTAGAGCGAAAACACCAACTCTCCTATGATTCCCCTAGTGCCTATGAGGAAGAACATGGGATGGGCCACAGATAGAATTTCAGCTCCGATTTTACATCATCTGGCTATTGTCAGTTCAGGTTTGTTTCAGTGGAAGAATCTGAAGCACTTGTGAAGTTAACGTTTATGAGCTCAAATGGCCGAAGGAGGAAAGTTAATTCACTGGATCTGAAATGCTCCGTGGACATAATTTACAACTACAGCCTGTGTGCTTTTTCTCAGCTCACTTACAGGATGAAAACAACAGTTTAAACTTTCAAGTTTGATTTGCATCTACTTAAGCATTTTATTAGTTTAGCTATCCATGTATTGTTCCTTGAGAGGGAGAGCTCTTACATATTTTAAGGCAAAGGTAATTAACAAAGAGCCCCAGCCAGATTCCTACTAAGGTCAATTCAAGCTTAGCCTAATTAAGGTTTAAACAATTTGGCCTGTATTATATTCAAACAGCAGATATTATTTTGTTAGAGTTTCAAGTTTGACATTTTTAATCAATTTGAAATAAAGGCATAAAGAGAACACAGAAAAGACACTTTGCAGCACACAGCTGTCACTCTGTCGGTTCTTTGTACCCACACTAAGACCATGAAAGGGAAGGATGAATTACAGAGTCCTCAGAGGCACAGGAGCCTTCCATTTGCAGATACTATAAAATGCACCCTCCAGAGGCTCAGAAACACACGAACAAGAAATGTTACCTTTAGAACTAATTCAAAAGGAAATATTGAACCACACCAATTGAAAAGTAGTGTGGTCAATATCTGTATGGACAACAGTTAAATCGCCTGTTCCTCATGGACACACAGAAACCGTTGTAGGCATGGCTGTGGTCTTCCGAGAAGCCGCGTATCTCACAAAAACCCAAAGGCCTAGAAGGTTACGTACATAATTTTCTATGTCTCTTATCAAAACAACGCTGAGTCCCTTCTAGAGAAGAGACAATTTCTTCAGATTTTCAGTAATCAATATAAGCTGTGTACTCATGGAGTTCTAAGAGAAGTGTGTTCAGAACAGACCCTCCCCTTGCGTTTGCTCCTCATGTGAAGCCAGCCCCACCCAGATGCTCTTCTTCCATGAGTGAGAAGTTCTTCACTTGCATTTAAGAGCTCCCCTTCTCAGATCTGAAGTTACACAGCACCATTGCTTACCATTGCTACAGAGACAATCTCCCAGCCATGAACTCTGTAGTAAACGGTAGTTTTGGGAGCCTCGAGGATTGATACTTTCCTCAAATTTCCAGGTAATTCTTGGAATAGAATATTTCTGTATCATCCTAAACAGCTTAGAATCTGGTGTGGCCTCACCCTGGATAAGGAATACGCCTGGAAAATTTAATGCATATTTTGAATGATCTGGAAGCAGGCCCAGTGCAAAGAGGACACAGTGTATCTCTCCTTCCGCAATGACTCTGATCTCCTATGACAGGAATGGCTTCAATAAGCCGCTAAACATACTAACCAGCCATTTCTGTCAGAAAGAACTTTTGTTGCCAAAACCACAATCACTGTTCTTGGCAGACAGTCTTCCACATTCATATGAGTAACAGCAAATAGCATGATTCGGGAATTAACTCACTTGGTTACCTGGGGCACAGTTAACAGATACTCTGGCAGGCATTTCACAAGGTAGTATGGAAAGCCACATCAACGGAAGATTCGTTTAGGACAGCAATTAGTACCGAGCTGTGTGCCACATTGTAACATTAACCTACACACTGCTCTGTAATCACCACAACCATCTAGAAGTCTCTCCCCTCCACTGTCTTTCCACTGAGCCTTCGTAGGACTGGCGTGCATGACTCTACATTCCCAAACACACCCACATACTATGCACACTAGTTAGCTACTGGCCTGGGTTTACTGCTTCATCTACATCTGGAAAGAGTAGGAGAATGCAGAGCTGGCTTCTAGTTCTCCACAGTGTACTCAGGAAAACTTTTACTTAGCTGTCAGGTAGTGGTACCCCCTCCCTGTAAGGTCATGCCATAACACCTTAGCAGCTGTCACCTTTTTGCCATAATTAGGATTTCTATTGTAATCAAACCTCTTGATCAAAAGCAGCTTGGGAAGAAAGAGGTTTATCTCAGCTTTCATGGTCCAATCACGATCCACCATGAAGGTAAAGAAGGGCAGGAACTCAAGGCAAGAACCTAGAGGTGGGAACTGAAGCAGAAGCCATGGAGGAATGTAGCTTACTGGCTTGTTCCCCGTCACATTCTCAGCCAGCTTTCTTCCACAACCCAGGACCACCTGCCAACTTCAATCACTAATCAAGAAAACGTACTACGGTCTTGCCTCCAGGCAAATCTTCCAGAGACATTTTCGCTATTGAGTTCCCCTGTTCCCAAATGATCCAGATTGTGTCAAGCTGCCATAAACATAACCGGGATGCTCTCCTTTGGCATGTTTATCCTAGCGAACAGATCCTCAAACACTGAAGATTTGGGTACCTCAGTGCAGAGTCTTACTTTTGACCTCAACTTATCTGCAATGTACATAATTCCAGTCCGTGTTAACATCCTGTATAATAGACTCCAATCAAAGCAAGATTAACTAAGAAACCTAAGGTCATATTCAAATTCCTGACTGACATCATCGAGCCCTGTTTGAACAAAAATGAAAACCTGCATTTCTTTCACCAAAGGACACTGCACCCCAATTATTCCCTTACTAAATCTCTCTCTAATTTTCTAAAGAGACTTCCAGGAGTGGACCTTTAAAGGTCTGGCCTGACCCCTTGATCTGATCTGGTCCCACTCTGCCCTTCCTGGTCTTCTACAATGAGGGGCTTCCACTGTAAGACCCCACCACTGCGAGGGCTGCCATGAACTCTGCTGTGCGTTCTCTACCGTGGGGACTGAAAGCTTCCGGAGCCATGACCACATCTTTGCTTCCGTAAGCTGTTTGTTCCTGCAGGTATTTTGTTGCAGTGATGCAAAAGCACTTAAATAACTCATAAGAGTCTCACCTGCTGAGGTTTGCATCACTCACCGTCCTGAAATCTCCTTTTAGAGAAGGAAGGGGTAACTTGGCCCCCACAACCCCTATGAAGAACTTTGCCCTTCCTAGTTACTTGTCAGCAGTGGGACTCCGCTAAGGTGCCTGGGTTAAGAACTTGTCAACATCTCAGGTTTCTTTGCATATATATATATATATATATATATATATATATATATATACATATACATATATATGTATATAGTCTTTTCTTCATATCAAATCTATTTAACAAGTACTCTGTAAAATAGTCACTGAGAGCCCATGAGATGGCTCACAGGGTAACTATACTCGCTGCCAAGCCTGATGTCCTGAATTCAATCCCTGGAACTCCTAAGTAGCAGAGAAGTGAGCTCTACACTTGTCCTCTGACCACCACACTGTGCTGTGGCACACACAAGTGTGCACATGCACACATACACACACACTACCACTCCCACACACACACAGAAAAAAATGCAATAATTTTTTTTTAATGCTATATATGCCAGGCACACAGAACTACATTACACTGTTTTACTCAGCCTTGGCAATTTGTGGACCCCCCAGCCACCAGGGACTCCCTTTATTCAGTTCTTGGGGCACTGACCCAAAAGCAACCCACAACAGCGTCTATCACTCTGTGGAGAATAAAGTACCCTATGTACACGACCAAACATCACATCACCTGTGCCTCTGAAACCTGGTCCAGGTCTCCCCTGTCCATTGCCTCTCCATGTAGCCAAACAGTACAGGTGAGGGCCTGCCCAGCATTGTCAGAAAGAAGGGCTACAGAGAGACACTCTTGCCACACTCTCCCCTGCTTCCTTCGTCACAGCTCTGGTAAGCAGCAGTACACAGGAAGCGGTCAGCCTCAAAATGCCCCAGTCCACATTTGCAATCCCAGTACCACTGCTCACCAGGGAGGGCACAAGGCCGGCAGACAGTTCATTCTGCCCACCGTGGTCCTGGGCCCTATGCATATCTAGTATCCATAACGCACTTTTTTTTGAACCCTGTGTTGCTATCTTGGTCAGGCAGGGGGTAAATGACAGTAACATCCCCCCACCTACATAATGCTGGGGTTGGGGATATTTATGTTGTTGGGGGTTGGTTCACATAGTTTAAAAAAATCTTATTATCATCAAAACAAAATTCTCTTTGCCAACTCATATGGGTATACGATGAAAAGTGGATGACATATGTTTCCTGCCCTGTATCTCCCCAACATGCACGCTCCAAAGTCATGTCTTTTTTTTTTAATAGAATAGTTCATTACCATATGTGAATGGGTGTAAGGCCACCTTTAATTCTATTTCTTAAACCTTGTGAATTAATTCAACCGACAACTCATCTGGGGTTGTTGTTCTATCAGGATCCTCAAAGGGCAACTCCAAGCATTGGGATGTGTAGCTCCCCAGTGAGAAGAGGAAAGCTGGAAAAGGAAAGCCAGACCAGAGCGGCAATTCCTGTGTGTGTGTGTGTGTGTGTGTGTGTGTGTGTGTGTCTGAAGGGTATAGTCTGCATCCCAGAAGTGGCAAAAGTAGTTCCTACATCCTCAGAGAAAGAAAACCCACGCTCTGTGAGGACACCAGGAGAGTCATGAGGGAGGCACACACACTCAAATCTTCTTCAAAGCTCCACACAGCTCCGACCACAGCAGTGGAAGAACACCATGGACTTCCAAAAGGAAATGGAAGACAGACAAGTATGTCAGCCCTCCCTCCAAAGAAACCTACTGAAAAGATAAGATGCTACAAGGAGATAAATCTACACCTCCCCCAACAACAGAGGGGTGGGGAAGCTGCAGTTGCTGGAGTCTAGAACAAAAGGAAAAGTCAAGGAAGTGGCAGCCTTTCTCCTGAGAGGGTCCCCAGGAAGGCTCCAAATTTAGAGTTGCCAGAGACAAGGCAGGAGGGGGCTGTGAGCTAGGCTGACAGCAGACCAGCTGGCCTAAGCAGTCCTCCTCGGAGTCTAATAGGGAAACAGCCTGCAACACAACTAGAGAGGACTCAGCGTCTGGCTTGTTTACAAAATTAGTCTTAAATGTGTGGTTCATAAATTGTCAGATAAGTCTTATCTCCGTGCTTGATGGGAAATATGGTGGAAATGCTCCTATCTTCTCCCCTCCAGGTATTCATTTATTAATTAATTTAGCAAACTCTGAGTACACATCATGAGCCATTGAAGAGGGTGAGGTTTGTCCCTTGTAGAATCTATTTGGTAGGGGAGTTGGAGAATAGAGATTATCCTTATAAACAAATAATAACTAGATTATTTCCAAAGTAAAAGGGGGAATTAAAAAGCAGGACAAGATGTGGTTGCTAGTAATACTGTAGAGAGAGTGTGTGTCATACACACATGCATGGGGGCTCCTTCAGACAGATATCCTGAAAGACTGGGACCTGGATAGAGTCCTGGGCAGAGTCTAAAAAAGAACCAAGTCTGGCACAAAGAGCAACCCAATGTAGCTAACATTCTAACGAATGACAGAAACACAGCCCTACTTTGGAAGAAACTGCAGCCTTGGGAGGAGTTTGAGTTTGTATTTCATCCTAAATGCAGTGACCATTCAGTCACAGCTTCCAAGCACAAAAGGAACTAGCCTGGGTCACATTCACATAGCTACATCATTAGGGAACAAATAAACATTTATTAAGTTTGTAAGCTTAATAAATGATCAATAATGTACATGTAGATTTTAATAAATTGGGAACACTAGAATAGTTCCCAATAGAATAAAAACTCCAAATGTTGAACATATGCAAGGCATTTTTACTGGAAGAGGTGAAAGAGAGAAAGGACCAGACAGATACCAACAATGAAAGGATGCAAAACCATCAGCAGTTATTCTGCTACTCTCTACAGAATGATAAAAGCAACAAACACAAACGGGATAAATATACAAAAGCATAAAGCCTTCACTTTTTACTTAAATAGTACTCAACAAAATCGACAGATCCACGTGACCTTTGAAGTTAAAGAAAGCTTGATTACAGCAAGGAAAACCGGACAATGGGAACTTCTAACCGAGTGAAAATGCACAGACCTGAAAACAGTGCTGCAAGACAAAGGTAAGCCAGAAGACATGTCAACACACACATGTAACACACACTGTGTTTCACATTCTGTAAGGTTACGGTATAGTGGAGCTTCTCGGGAATCAGTAAGGCAGCAGCATCCAGGCACCAGAGGAACAAGCAGACCTCTCACCATGCAGCCACAGGACCTCTAGAAATTCAGATGTCATTGCTTCTCTTCTACAGTGGTTCAAAATAGCCAGTTACAACAGGTCACAAAGGGCCATGCCATTATTTAAGGTAAAAATTAACAGATGCTTTTTTTTTTTTTTGCAATAACTATTCAAAACAGAACTGTTCCTCTTGAGTCTGTGAGTCTGGCTTAATTTCTACACCTTAGCTGACAGAACACCATTCCTTTTTTTGTTTGTTTGTTTTTTTGTTTTTGTTTTTTCCGAGACAGGGTTTCTCTGTGGTTTTTGGAGCCTGTCCTGGAACTAGCGCTGTAGACCAGGCTGGTCTCGAACTCACAGAGATCCGCCTGCCTCTGCCTCCCGAGTGCTGGGATTAAAGGCGTGCGCCACCACCGCCCGGCCCAGAACGCCATTCCTTATACGGCAAAATCTTCATAATCATCCTGATTCCTGTTCTTCCCATGCTACACATCTGGCTGACTGGCAACTTCTCTCAGTTATACCTTCAAAAACCACAGACTAATCACTCTACTCCTCTGCTACCAGGCCAGCCTGGCCACACTTCTCTTTGCTATGTCAAAGCAATACCCTCAAGTCTGCCCGCCCTGATTTTCCCTCACCACACTGCAGTCTGTGAAAATTAAGAATTCTGTCACTCCTCTGCTCAAACCTTTGTAAGGCTCCAATTCACGTACAGTCTAAGTGAACTTTACCGCCATCTGCAGCCCTATGTGGCCTCTGAGGCCCTCCTTTCTCTTCCTGCATCTACTCTGACCTGTTCACCCAGGACTCCTTTGCTGTTAGTGGTACATTCCAGGTGCTCTCCTGCCTTAGGGCTCTTGACCTCATGTCATAAGACTAATATCCACTTCAGTCTTTGTATAAATGCCACTTTCAATATCGTGCATACCTCTGACTTCCCTGAATTAACTCTTCTCTGTCCCTGTGCTTCTCTAACCTAGATCTGTTTTGCATGCCTTTTTCTCATAGCCTTAATGATACATCACTCTAATGTACTATGAAAATAAGTATATCATGTTTATTAGTTATTAGGAGAGTCCTACTTTCTCCTGGAATATAAGCTATGTAAGAGCCTTTGACTTGTTCACTGATCTAGAAACCACAAAGAACAGAAACTGACATGGAGAGACAGCCCACATATTTTTTTGTTGAATAAATATACAGATGGTGAATGGTTTAGGACAAAACAGGTATAGCAGAACCAAAATCAGGTTTTGTAGGATAAAAGAGAAGGTAGAGAATCAGGAAAAAAAAAAAAAAAAAAAAAAAAGCAGACAAGAGCCATTGAACAAAACCAGAACAGAATTTGGGAAAGACAGTAAACAGCACTAAAAATCTAGAAGAACTAATTGTGAATACAGCTGAGACACAGGAGCCAGGTTTTGTGCTCCTCCTCCACTCTCCTGTTCATGGCCGGCACTCTGGGCCTTTCAGTGTTGCTAAGATGAATGCTGTGAGTCTAACTTACATGACAAGGGAGTTGTTCTCATAGAATTAACTTTCAAGGCTCACTCTCTTATTTGTACATACAGCAAAGAAAGAATCTAGAAACGTGCCAGCAATCACCATAGCAACAGCTAATTACATTATTCATTGTCTTTAACGCAGCGGTACATCTGTATATCTTTAAAGATTAGAAAATAAATTGTACAAGTGTATGCTTGGCCGCCTACAGGTAATAAAAGCATCCTTCCCATTCTTCAACCTCATACAAGGAGGATGTACTTCCTTTAATTATTCACTTTAACAGCCTCTAAATTAAGTTATCAACCAAATCAAGTTGCCCATAACAATCTTAAGTAAAGAAACAAAAAGAACTGGGCATAAAGAAAGCACATGACTTATGGAGTAAAAAGTCAAAAATGGAAGGAAAAGGGCTATAAAAAGTGAGAAAGAACAAATGATGTAAAAAGGAAATAGAAATAGGTCCTCAAAAAATATTCATCTAGCATCCTTTCTAAAAGAACCTTTGCATTTTTATAAAAAGAGCAGAGACAGAGAGAGAGGTCAGTCAGTAAAGTTAATTTCCTGCAAGTGAAAGGGTCTGAGTACAATTCCCATAATGCACATGTTTTCTTTTTTTAAATGTGCAGCTATAATCTCAGTACTAGGGAGGCGAAGTCAGGTAAATCTCTGGGGATTGCTGCCAGCCAGACTAACTCACTTGGCAAGTTAAAGAACAGTGAACAACCCTGTCTAAAGGTAGATGGTTCCTGAGGAATAAAACCTGAGGTTATCTGTGGCCTCCACCTCCACATGTGCGTGTTCATACACACACACACACACACACACACAAATTCATATAAAATATATCTCACAATTAGTACAGGGCACACTAGTTCTCCTTTACAAGTCATTGATTTTATAAATATTTTGCTATTTGATAAATATTTGATAAATAGCAAATGAAAATCAGCAGTCCTTAATGGTTGACGAATTTTAACTAATCCCAAAGGTGTATATGTATGTTTTTGATGGCATGTAATATGTGTCTGTGTACATGTCTACATTGTATGGAGACTAGAGGTCATCATCAGGTGTCTGTCTCAAACCACTGTACACCTTATTTCTTTTATCCCTCTTCATTTTTATTTCACTAAAAATTGGTAATTTTTTAGGCAAAGTTTATTCTCCATTATAGAAACTGCCTAGCCAAGGCAAGAGCAAGGGGACCAGTGCTATAATCAACTCACATCCAGAGACAGAACAATGCCTTGTTATCATTAATTTCATCCAAATTCTGGAGATGTAATGGTACTTCATAGGCAATCCCAAGGTCCACCTTATGTTTTTGAGGCAGAGTCTCTCTCGCTGAACCCAGAGATCACAATTGACTAGACAGACAGGCCAAGGAAGCCTCTGGCTCCTCCTGGGCTTGATTCTTTGCTAAGATTATAACACTGTGCCTGGCTTCTGGGTGGGTGATAGAGATTAGAATTCAGGTCCTCACACTTGGGTGGCAAGAGTTCACCCTGAGCCATCTCTCCAACCACGTTTTCGAACAAATGCTCTAGAATTTTAAATTCTAGTTTAGCTATCATAAGAAAATAATATGCTTATTATAATAATTCAGTATTATAGAAAATTTTTAAAGGATAGTACAACTTTCTATTTCCAGGTTATTTTCTAATGTTTGTATAAATGATCTTCATGACATCCTTAAAGAACTCAGGAATTCTTTATATAAAAACTATTTTATAGTAATATACATTCTTTTCTTAGTCTCACATTTTCAATATACATTTGGCAGTCCTCCCAGAGGCCACATGTTGAGACTACAATCTAAACACAGAATCAGACAGGAGACTTTGGCTATCTCCTCTCAGCTAGACACTAAAGAGACTTGACCAAGCATTAAAACAATGACACCTTTTCAGTAATTGTTTTACCTAAACAAATACAATTATTTTGCCATAAAATATTTGCTAGTATATATTTGCAATTCTATTTTGAAATGAATAAATCTTTTTAAATTTTTACAGTTTTAATTTCCAAAATGGTAAACATAATTAAATAAACGTATACATAGAAAACTTCCATGGTTTGAAATAATTTTAAATGGACTCTCAGAGTAGCAAGTTTGAGAGCTATTAGTCCATATTAGCATCTATTTTTAATTGAAAAAAATCAAATTATATCATACATAACGCTCATCATTTTACTCTTCTCTTGATAACACAGCTTTAAAATGATGGTAAGCATGCCAATAATGAGTTATTATTCCACACAATGGCCTGCACCAAATAATTTTAGATTAATTAGTCCATTTAACAATTGTGATATCAGCATGAGTATACCCTAGGCACTTCTGATACAGGCAATCTGAAGACTATACTTTCTGGAGTACTCACTAGATATGACATCAACCAAATATCCTTTCCTAGAACACAGTGAACAATACAGAATTGTTGGCTAATATCTGAGACTGAATGCTGGCATCTGGTGGGCCACTGAGGGGAAGAATGCTGCCGGTTGGATATAAAATGCTCCCTTCAAGTTGCATGTTGAAGCTTAGACGTCAACACAACATTCATAGGTGGAAATACTGGGAAAGTGAATGGACCAGGAGGGCTCTGGTGTAATCAGTGGATTCAGACATTCATGAATCAATTTATAATTGATAACTATTGGGAAATGGTGGAAGTTGTAGAAGGTAGAGGAGGTGGGTCATGCATCACATGCTTTGTAAGATTCTGTCTTGTCCCTGGCCTTCACCCATTCACCTCTTCTTCATGATTGTTGAACGCTCAGAAACATCCTTATACCAACCGCCTCAACCACAACCCAGAAACAATGGGACCAGTTTGCCGAGGACTGAAACCTTAGACACTCTGAGCCAGCATAACTTTCCCTCCCTTATGCTCTCACATGTGTATTCTGTCACAGTGACTAGAAACTAACATAGCATGGCTTTCTAAGTCGATTGTATAAAATGTTTCAGAAAGAGTGGACATCTGTGTCAGGACATGAAAAGGGAAGCAATACTTCAGAGACAGAAAAATAACAATGGAAGAAAATGGTTCAGAGACGTGAAGAAAACTACAGAGAGCAGGTGAAGCAGGTCAACTTTTAGAGAGGGTACAGATTTGGGGAAAGAAAAACCACTGATCTGAAGTCATGGACAAGGAGCAATGAAGGCCGTGATTCCACATCAGTCTCTACTAGGAACTCACAAAACCCTCCAACTTAAGTTATTCTTCTTGCCTTTGATACCCCCTTAAGGAATTCCATGGGGCGAAACAGCCCTCCAACCAAAGCTGGGCAAGTCTAGGGGTACTCTAGAGGTTTGTGTCCAAAAAGAGTTCAGGCTATAAGTGAAACATGTAAATTCTGTATGGAAACAGGTCTGCTCAGCCCTGGATTCTCTAGTCTCGTACTCGCTCATGAGGAATGATCCTGACTGCTACTATCACCACTGCAGCCTAGGTACATTTAGGAATGTCTTTAGACAACTGGAGACTGATGGGACTTAGGTCACTACAATATACAGGCCAGTCTTCATCATCTTACAATGCACAGGACGGCTCCCCAGCAAATGGTTATATGGCCCAGAGTGTTCAGAGCTGAGCTTTGGAAAATCTGCTCTAAACAGATGATGGCAAGAGCTGTTAGATTCTTTCAGAGAGGCAGATTATCCCATGCCTATGGTTTATTCATACCCAGCTTGACAAGCATGACTAAGGAATCAGACCACAGATATCTGCCTTGTGAATTCCACTTCAAATACACTCAAATAGGACCAGCGAGAGACAAGCATAATAGATATTAAAAGGAAAAAAAAAAAAAAAGAAAAAGAAAAAGCCATGTCATATACCAAGTATTAAAGATAAGAACCAACACAATGACTCTTCCTTAAATTAAGACAGAAAAATGCAACTCTGTTCTGAATATCAACACATTGCAGCCAAGTTCAAGAGCCAATGAGCCTCTTAGCTCTCTCACTCCCGAAACACTCCTTTCCTCTAAGGAGCTCTGTACTCTTGGTTGTAAGAGAGCTCTATGGAAAAGGAGCTTGTGTTCTTATGAACAAAAATCCTGGAGTACACAATAGCTAATGGGTTGTTTTAAGAATAGAGACTCTATTAATCTTGACAACCGAGAGTAAAATGTGCATTTACTTCATCAGTATTTCACTGATGAAGTTCGGTATTTTATTTGAACAGTTGTGTAATCTTGAATTGTAGAAATAAAAGATATTCTCTTCAGCCCCTTTCTCAGAATTCTCTTTTATGTTCTTTCAATGACAGTGCAGCAGGTTTGCCCTTCCTTGTGGTTTCTCCAGAAAAGCTTTTCCCAATGTTTCTGCTTTCAGTGTAGAAGATGTTCTAACTCTGGCATTCCAATTTTCACTTTGAAATCTGCTCAAGGAAAATTTAAACTGATGCATATGGAGAAGAGATCGCTGTATCTCAGTGAGAAAATAGATCCTCCTGCCTCAATGTTTTATCAGTAGGCTGCCTGGAGCCTACTATGCTGCCTTATCAGAGGACACTGCATAGCGAGATGGTTTCTGCTATTAAAAGAGTTAATCCTTGGAGAAGAATGACACACAACTGAGTGAGTGAGGCAAGTCAGGCCTGGCCAACAACCCTGTGCTACAAGGCCTGGCTGCATCCTCTGTGTGGGATGGAGGGCACTTAGGGAGTTTCTGAAGCCACACTTGGAACAGTGCCCTTGAAAACACACCTCTCCCAAGCCTAACACTGTTCCTCATAGGAATATGGTCACTACAGCAGGGCCTATATTGTCGGGCACTCCATAAACTCAGAGAAAAGGCAATGGGTGTTGATATTTTAAGAATGAAATGTCATTTTGTAATACAAAAGTCACACCCATCTGTGTGCATATAAATATGCATGTACTATGTAGGTAGATTGAGGTAAAGGACTGCCAGCTCCCCTAATCTAATCAATAAATAGTGAAGGCATAAAATGTTATGCTCTACCCAGTAAATATGAAGAGTATTATGGCAATTTTCAAAAATGAATACTTAGATTTTAACTTAAAAGTGAAATTGGAATTATCTCAAGATGTCCTTCAGGAAAACTGGCAAGAAAATCACATGTATAACTTAAGTAATGGAAAATATGAAGAAAACTATAAGCATTCATATTTCATGCCAAGTGTGTTATATTATGTAACTGAATTCTCTTCACCAAGCAGTTTCCCTAGTGTTAGGAAGCATTAGTCCCTATTCATGGAGGACTAAGGGACAAGCCCCAGCAGAAAGTGAGGGGCTGCCTTTAGTCCACACCACAGAAAAGGCAGAGACAAGTCCACAGCCAGGCTTCTTGACTGCTTGCCACCGTCTGTTTATCTGTGTCCCAGACTTTCTCTTTAAACCTATATTTGGGCTAGATCAGTAAGTAGAATTGTAAAGAGAAAATAATGTTAAACTAAAAGCTAATCACCCTAAATACAGGATGGATATGTTGATTTTAAGCATGTGAAATTTTATATGTGCACATGGAAAATAAGCAGCAAAGACCAAGGAAAAAATGAAATTAAAATAGCCAGAACTTGCTTTTCCTATGGAAATGCTTAAGCACAGAATGAGATCAATGAAATGTATTCCTATGTATTATGTCTGCTCCAGGACGAGGAGAAAGAGGAAAGGGAGGGAGAGGAAGTGGAGGGAAAGTGAGAGCGGGGAGGAGGAGGGAAGAAAGAAGATAAGGACAGAATGTGGCTAGACCAGGTTCAGATGGAGGAAGGAACAGTCATCCTTTGTTAAGGTCCCAACTCCACACAGCCAGAGTGACTGGCAGTGTTTCTTTGCTGTATCAGGGAATGGAATTTCTGCAAGCTGAAAAGCTTTAAGAACAATTCATGTCTCCAAACAAATCTCCCAGTCTTAAAATTAGCTCTTATGTGATAAAATAGTTTTTTTTTTCTTTTTTTTTTTTTAATTCTCCCTCCTGTTAAAAGAATTTCATCATGGATGAACACACATTTCCTTCATAATCCTCCTCCCCTCTCCCTGTCCTCCAGTCTGGGACTGTCCACCCATGCGCCCTCCTCCAGAGAGAGCCTGGAACTCGTGGGAACAGCAGCCGTCCAGAGGCCAGCCAAGAATGTGCAGCCCTATGCACGGCCCGCGAGCTCAAAACTGAGCAAGATGCCGCCACTGTCATCCAGTTCCTAGGTTTGTGCTCTTACAAAGGTTCTTAGTTATGTATTCTAATTAAGGAATACAGTAGAAGAATGAGGGGGGGATGGTTAAAGAAAAAGAACGAATGAAATGTTGACAAGGGATTTTTGAGATTTTTTTTAAAAAGAAAATTATAGATACAATTCACAATTGATGTCAGCTTTTTTTGGGGGGGGGCAATCAATTCAAGTGTTTATTGAGTGCCTGTTATGTGCTAAATATTGTTCAGGGTACTTGGGACACATCAGAGAATAAAACATGGAGCCCTGCCCTCGTGGAGCGCACAGTCTAGCGTGTGTCGCCGTTTCACCTGTGTACTGCTTCTGACCCTGGGCAAGTCACTGCGCCTTTCTGCCCAGTGGTGTAAAAGGAGGCTGGGCTCAGTAGATGCTGAGCCGGGTGTACTGCAGATGCGGACCAGGACACCACCCGAACCCACCACCCAGACAGCAGAGAGGGCTGGAGGCGCATCTTTAATAATCAAGTACAGTGAAGAGAAGGGAGAAGAAGGGAGCAGCTACAAGAGCTGCTGCTGCTGCTTGGTGGCGGCCTTGTTGGCCAGGTCCTTGGCCTTCTCTGTAGCTGCCAGTGCCGTCTCCTTTGCTTTTTCTTTGGCCTCTTTGGCTGTCTCAACGAGTGTTCTGGAAGGAGCCTCCCCTTGTAGCTTGGCCAAGATGTACTCAAAGCCCTTCATCGTCTTGGTCACATTGCTCTTGAACCGGGCAAGGCCAAATTCCTGGACAGCTCGAGAGACACCAAATAAGCTGGAGGAGACCCAGGCTTCCCGACGGATTTCGGTCCAGCCGCTGTTGTCAGAGTTCACACAGTAAACACAAACACATCGTTCCTCCACCACCATCAGCCGGGCGTGGTTGATGTTCCAGGTGAAGGTGGTCATGGTCTGGTTCTGTGGGTCCACAATAGAGTCCTCCAGGATGTACACCGAGTGAGCAACGTTGGCAGGAAAAAGTCGCTCTGCCCAACGTGGCATCCTGTTGGTCTTGGTCAGGAGTCTCCGAGACAGAAGCTTCTGGTCAGGGGTCACCTCCCGGTGTACTATGTCTTCCGTTAAGACATGTTTGCTATAGGGATTCGGGTACCGTTGCCAGAAGGCAGCGAACACTTGGTCCCAGGAACTTCGGAGCACGCTCTGGCCCAGGAAATACTTCACCATCGTCCCGACCCGGACGGGCTCAGCACCCGTGCAGCATCAGGGTGAAGAGCCCGGGGTGGGAGGCACGTGGCTCGGCGCACGCCCGCCAGGCTCGCAGCTCAGTCACCGCCACGCCGCGCCCAAGTCCCTACGGCCGCCATGATGTCAGCTTTTTTATGAAAAACAATTTTTACTAATAATGACAACAACCAAAAATAGAGACAAAGTCCCTTAAACCACTACATGTTGCTTTTCTTCTTCGTTCTTCCTTAAATTTTATTTTTTCTTATTACAGTTTTAGCACATGGACTGGAACCTCCATGCTCTGGTTGTGCTCTGCCAATAAACCAAATCGCAACACCTTTTGTCTTTTTATTTTTTTTTAATGTAAACAGGCTCTTTGAATGTAGGCCTGCTGACCAGAAGAGGGCATCAGATTGTGAGCCACCATATGGCTGGGAATTGAACTCAGGACCTCTGGAAGAGCAGCCAGTGCTCTTAACTGCAGCAAACTGTAACTAATAAAGTACCCTGGTTCTCAAGAATCTAGGGAAAGTTATTGAAATTGCACTAAATTTAAATATAACAGTTTGACCCATAATTCATTTCCTAGTAACGACACACTGAAAGAGTAAATCTCCGAGCCTCCTGCAGAAGATGGGCTTCAGCACAAGCAGAGCAGATGACCGCAGTGAAGTGGTGTGCTGCACACACAACTGGGAAGCAGGGTGTATGAGCTCACAAAGATCGTGGCGTCATTCCCGAGACCTGTGCAAGAGCCAGCCAGACAAAACCCCAACATGGAATGAGTAGACACAAAGTCTCATGAAATTGGGGGTGGATAGAGAAGGAACCATGGCAGAGGGAAAAGGGAATGAATTCAATCAAACACACACAATATGTGTATATGAAATCCTCAAATAATAAAAAATAATTAAATTACTAGACATTAAAATATCTTAAAACAAGATTTAAAAATATAAAAATAAACAAACTAAAATGGCTAATCTCATTATTGGTTTCCCCCAACAGTCTCAACTGTTGACTAAAAGATACCTACTGAGATTCTTAAAATTATGCCAGTCACCCTATAGTAAATGAGTGTATTATCTCATTTAAATCTTACAGGACTCATACAAGGTTATTGTGAAAACCTTGTTACCTTACAGATAAGAAAAACAGATAGCAGAAATGAATTAAAATGCCCCGGGTTGTTCGCCCTGTCAGTTGGGACCTGGTTTTGCCATCCATGAGACTCCTGTGTTATTCCTGGTTCTGTGTTCAAGGTCTGTTCTGTCGGGAGCATTGCTGCCATGCCTAAGCATCAATGTAAACTCACATCTCTCATCATTTTCACGGCTTCTCTGGTCCGCCCAAGTCTCCGGGCACACATTGCCAGCCTTCTCTTGATATAGACCAAGACATTGGTGTCTCGTCCTGAGAAAGGAGAGATAAAACATCAACATTTTTAAAAAAAAATCAGCAAAAAACAAGAGCTTTAAGTTAACCAGCAAGAAAAATGCAGAAGCCCATTTGCTTACCCTTAAATAGATCCCTCAAGGAAGACAGTTTGCTCTTTTGGCCTTTCCTACTGCCAAGAGCACAGAGAACTAAATTTGCTAATAACAGAATGAATACAGAGTAAAGCAAAAGTATTTAGATGCCCAAAGGCCAAAATCATGACTGTTTACCTAATCTGTGCTTTTGTGTTAGTTGAATATTTGATAATAAATAAAATCCCTGTCACACAGGCCTAAGAAAATGAGCACACCGACACTGCAAGATGTTCACAAGCAGGAGTGCCATGTTCCACAAGTGTGTGTGCTTTTGGTAAAGATGCAGAGGTGAATCTCGGGCTCCATCCTGATGAACTATTTTTTCCCGTTCCTGACATTAACTCTGGAGAAGCCTCATCTTGAACTCCTGGTTCATATTACTCTTTCTCTAGTGACATCATAACCATCTCCAGGTCCCCAAAGCAGTTGGTTTTAGATGGCAATATAACACATTCCAGATATGACAATAGAGCATGCACAAAATGAAAAACTACCCTAGTGTCAGAGAAAGCACTGACAAGCTACACAGTTATAACAACAGCCACTAAAACGGCCCTTAGACAGTATATTAGCGACTTCTTAGCTTAATCTTTTATTTAATTATGTATTTTGGATGTGTTTTCAGACCAGTGAGAACATGCATATGCTTAATCCTCAATAAAATTACCGTGTTTGAGAAAAATATGACACACCTGTTACGGATTAAGTACATGTAGATACTCAGCTATTAAAAGATGTTGAGACCAAAGTCTGAACATTTCAAGTTTTAAACAATGAGAACAAGATGTGTGCTGAAAAACTGCCAAGTACCTACAAATTATTTTAAAGATGTGATTATATTTTTGGATAGATTTAGGCAACAGGTTGAAAGGATTTAATCTAGAGAAGAAAAGAAAGAAAATGTTTTATGTTATATTATAGGTTGTGTAATTTATGTATTAATTCCCATTTAGTTCACAAAATAGACATTTACTGCACATCTTCAAAATGCACTGTTATATTTTTATAATGATCAGAGACCTTATTGCTATATCTACTCACTGCAGAATACACCAAGCGTGTGTGTCGATGACATGTGTGGACATGTCCCACATGTGCGGACTATCATGTAATGATACTGCTGGCACCTGAGACCTAGAGACTGCGTCAGTCAGGGTCTATACCAAATCCAAGTTTAATATTAAAATTTAATTATATAATATCAAGTATGAGGGACACATATACCCCTACTTTCCAAACTAAAGGAGAGAGAGATGAAGTGAGAGAAATTCTACCTAAAGGAAACAACTCACATTTTTGTCAGACCGGGAAAACACTTTTCTCCCAAAGGATTATGGATTTCTGTTTAAATAACCAACCAAGATGAGCCCAGGTGCTCCGGGACTCCAGTAATTACTCTGTCCTACTTCTATACTGTTCCCAGAAAGCATCATGGGTTCTCAGGTTGGGTACTGAAGTAAAGGGCCTCAGCCTTTAAGGAGTTACCTTTAAAAATGTATTATTTTCATAAAATATTAATAATTAGGAACTCATGGCTCTTCCTCAAAGACAACACTAATGATTTTTAAATAACTAAATGTTGATAGACTATAACCAATAAAAGTTATATTATAAATTTCCTTTTTCAACCATGTTTTTACCCATGAAATGTGAGACTTAGAAGAAAACATTTTATGATACTAACAACAAAAGTTGGACTTAAAGTTATGAGATGGAGTAGCAGCTGCCAAGCAGAAGAACTATGTATGAATTCTGGGGAGAAATGAGCATTAACAGTTATTGTGGTGGGAGCTGCATGAGAGGATCTGAAGGAAGGAAGGAAAGAGAAGGGGGGTGATGTAATAATAATCCCAAAACACTGCTTAAAAGGTGATTGATGTTTGTTTATGGCAATGGAATTCTGGGGGCACAAATAAGAATGTGAACACAATGACAACCAAGTTAACGGTGCCCTAAGTGCCTTGTCTAACAGAATCCAGTTCTGTTCTGGACTGAACCTTTGTTCCTGCCAACATTTTACCATTCTGATTCCCCAGTGCATCACCCTGGAGGAAACCTTACTGTGTTGAGCTTCATACTGGGAGCCATGGTGCTGTAGCTGCTGAGAACGTCGATAGCAACCATCTCCAGCCTTCAGGGCCTGCTTAAAGAGTTTTTCTGCTTCAGCAATAGTTGTGGCTTCTTCTTCGGCCAAGAGAATATAAGCAGTTGCACACCTGTCCATTCAGACATTACAAATTACAAACCCAAGGCCACTGAGTAGACTGGGGAGCTCATGCAGAAGGGTAAGGAGTTACACCAAACATGCAGCATGACCAACGGTTTCATGCACCTGTTTGTAGCTGTTGACACAGTAATGGTACAAAAGAAACACCTACAGTTTAGCTTAAGAGGTAGGATGCTAAGTGTTAGGAGCAAGGGGCTCATACATGACTTGGCCCCTTATTAATGTGTCACTGGGGCAAGGTATCACTCTGCCTCTCTGGTGTATAACATGGCGTCTGTTCGGTGTCTTTGTGAAGGGTCAACAGATGTAGTCTGGGAAGTAAGTGCTCGGTGTAGCGTCAGCACCAAGGATACGCTCACAGAATGTCACCTAATGATGCTGAGTATAAGAGCTACCAGTGAATGTCTCCTTCCGACACTTGGAGAATGACATATAAAGCTTCCTTTTGTTTACTACATATAGATTATTTGCAGTTTAAGAATTTCTTCAGAGTGCAAAACTCATTAACTCAAGTTACTGACTGAGAAAACAAAATGAAACAGTGCTTGGAAATCCCACGGCAGCACTGATTTTCTGCGTCAGAGATCATGAGAAGAACCTGCAAAAGTAGCTTCTAAAAAGCTCCAACTCTGACACAGCCACAGTCCCTAAGAAGAGTCCAGTCTCCTGCCTCCAACAACAAGCTAGCATTTGCCGCTGTATGTACAGTAAACACTATACCTGGCACTAAACGTCACCTCATCTAACCCTTCCAACAACCCTCTAGGTAGGAAGCCAGAAGGGATATGCAGTTAACTCAGCAATACAGGAGGCTTTTAGAGATGCAAACCTCCAAATCATACAGAGAACAGCCCACTGCCAGAGAATTGGAGAGTCTGAGTGGATGATGAGGCCAGAACAGGGGTGTTGATCCACACTCATCCCTTCTCTCTCCTTGTCGAGTTCTCTGTGGCCATTGCCCTATTTCTTCTCCATCAGACCACAAGAGAGGAAATAAATAGAAATTAAAACTAAATGTTACTGTGTGAAAACTGCAAAGCCAGCTGGGAGAAAGTATGAACTGACAGATAATACTAGGTTTGGGTCCATCTGATTCTTGGGGGTTGATGGGAGACTTACAAATTCTTTATCCCATCCCTTTAATTTCAGGTAAGAACCATCAGTGCAGTTTTAGCTAAATATGAAAAGGTAGGGAGAAAACAGCTAGAATAAAAGCTAGAAAAGCAATTACTATGGAGGGCAGAATCCATGACTTGGGAAGAACAACAGCAATGCTAAAAACTGTCTCATGATTTACTGAGAGAACTACTTGGGTAGGCATCAGAGGAAATACTGAAGGCCTCAGACGCCCACATATTAATATGAGTTTAAAGTAACAAACTGAATGTTGAGATAAAAGTAACTGTAGACACAACATCAAAGAAACTAGCTATAAGATGGCAGCTGGTGGGTTGGGAGTTCACAAATAGTTGGGGCTAGACTGCTGGCTTTTTGTGTTCTTCCTTCAAATAGTATTCTGAGGAGAGGCAGAGTAGCAGTACCAGCCAAGAAACGTGTCTTTGTGGAACCTCATGAGTTCTGGGTAAAAACGTGCTAAGAGCTGGTGAGTGGAAGGAAAGGAGAGAGCAATAGAGCTGCTAATGGTTGGGGGCACAGAACGGGACTCTCAGCTTGATGGAAGATGTCGATGATGCTTTTTGTCACAACACAATACACAGACAGAAGCAAGAAGTGTGGTGATGGAGTGACAACCATCCAGATATCTGCTACAAGTCTTGTTTGGTTAGAAGTAGGGTACCTGACAGGCTCTTGACTTACTTCGGTAACAATTTTATCTCCCAGATGGTAGAGGAAGCAATTAGGGGAACTTCAACTCTGGACCTAATTCTGACCAAGAAGAAAAACATAGTTGGTGAAATGAAAACTGATAGGAACATTCAGCGAGAGTTACTACGTCATTCCAGAGTTCAGGGTAATCAAAGAGGTGGAGGTAGACTTGGAAAACTCATAGGAAAGAGGCAGGACTCAATGGCACGAGATGTAGTATGGAAAATGACTCAAGAGGACATTCCAAATATTCAAACAGCTTCCAAATATTCAATTGTAATCATAATGACAGAAAAAAAAAAAAAAAAAAAAAAAACAACCTCTCAAGAAAGGCAGAGGGCAGCACTGAAGCAAACAGTGTGGCTTGACAGAGATCTAGCCCAGGTCAATTCTTAAAGGACATGCAAACAAAACAAAAGATCAAAAGACGGCATGTGATGGATTGCAAGAAGTGGAATGGATTCATAAGAATAACATCAGGAGAACTAAAGTTCCAAATTAGCAAGGATTGGCTAAATAAATAAATAAAACGAGCAAACATACAAAAACCACTAAAGGCAACCATTCTCCGTTTTAAAATTATGTCTATTGCTCTCCCTCCCAATTTCTCCAAAATCACCACAAAAACAAAGAAGCAAAAAAGACAACACGACAACATTAAAACAAAGAAGGTGTGTGGTTAATAGTGGCGGACAGTAAAGGAAAGGGGAAAATCCCTCACTCCCATCTCGCTCCTGGCTTCTCTATCAATGAGAATGACTGTCAGACTGAAAAGGAGAGAAGAAATTAACTCTAAAATGGAGAAAAAGATGTAAGACAGCACATCAGTAATACATTCTAAACAAACTACTCTTCTGGGAAGGGCAACTTCTAAGAAGCCAACTGGCCGTGCAGGCAGGACATGGAATTGCACTCTATGGGGTTGTGGGGTCACAAAGAATAGAGACTACAAGATGAGACAACAAATGTGGGAAGCCTTCACCAGGAGAGAAGGCGACTTCCCAAATGACAGACCAGTGATTCAGAAAGAAATTCCAATGAGTATTAAAGAAATTGCCTCTAAGCACATTAAAAAAATAAAAATAAAATAAACGAAGCAGAAACCACTAGAAGTCAGCTTAAATGGCCAAGAGTAAGTAACACAAGGTTGCTAGCTTCATTTTCCCTGATAGACTTACAATATCTATTAAAGCTCTCTAAACAGTGGACAGACTTAAGATCAAAATGGAGAAATGTGGGCTGAATCACAGTGTGGCAAGGTGCTGGTGACTCGCGGAATAATACCAAAGGAAGGTGATTAATGAAGACATGAGCCTGCAGGGTAGTTTCTACACGCCACGCCCCAGGGCTTTGTAGTCCCAATACTTTTCTCAGAAACACGAATAACACACAAAAGGCAGGTGTATTAAACTTGTAGATGGCAAGAAAGCAAAAGGTATGTCACATAACAGAGCCAGAAACCATGCGGGTCCAGCATTGCAGGGACAGGATTGGAAACTTAGTGACCACTGGAGAAGATTCTGTAACTTTCTTGAGAAAATCATAAAATAGTTTAACAATGACCACTTGGCAAGAACCCTGCTGAGGTGATTCAAACACCAGATGGGTGGTTGAGCTAACTGACCTTTAAGGTTTCTGCCAACCCTAACTTTTAATGACTCTAATATTAAACTTATTTTCTCAAATCTCCAGAAGAAATTTCCCAGTCTTCCTTGATAACCCACAGAATAGTTGCAGCAGTAAGGACAAGGCTTCCTCTTGCTTTCATCTTGACAGTCAAACATTTTAATTTTTTTTTTGTCCCGTTTATCTATTTTGTAGGCACTGTTTGTCTACTAGCAGAGGTTCCATCTAGGAACAGGGATGCACAGATGAGCCTTCTACATCTAAAGAGAAAGACCCCTGTCAGAATATTCTAGATATGCCAAGAACTCTACTTAGCTTATGTTCTCACAATACACCAAGTACATCCCTTGAAGGGTTTAATCTGGGGTCACAGTAAAGACACCTTGTTCTAAAGCAGCAAATCCCCTGCAAACCACCCTCCATGCCCTCGCCACGGCTATCCTTCATAGAAGCAAAATTTTAGAAAGTAATGCCCTTAGAAATAGCCCTGCAGTTCAAATGCACAGCTTAGCAGAAGTGTCCCATCCATGGTGACTGAAAATATTCAGCATGAGACATGACGTCATTTTAATAGCAAGGCTGTTCCCTACTTACTCATTTATCTCCAAGGCTTCATGAGCTGCAGAAATCCTGGCTTGGGGGTTCCTCTCTCTCCAAGCTTTTTGCATTACTAGTTAGAAAATAAAAGGAACAGTGCAAGTCAGCTGGTGCATATAAATGGGCTGATGGATATAAGACAATAAGTGGCTGGCAGCTTTATTTGTAAGAGAACATTTTATTACCAAAAAGTCAGCCCATATCTCCAAAGTCACACAAGTATTCTGAATTACTATTCTATTGTTCTTCAATTGCCAATAACAAACTTTTTGTGTGGGTATTAAATTACAGATATAAATATCATATACCAAAAACTCAAGAAAATGAAGAGTCCATGTCTTTTGACTTCAATAAACATTTGCTGTTAGGAAGCATATTTTACATATTTCAAAATTGTTATTTTATAGTCAGCTCATCCTGAATGTACCTGCTCCCATCTGAAAGTGACTCTCTCACACTATTTCTCATTCCACAATACGTAGTTTCTATGCAACATGTTCCAATGTATTCACTACAAACCCTGGATCTTCGAAGGTGGGAACTGTGTAGAGGATGTGAGCTAAGTTAAAGTGCTGTAGGATTTCACTTGGCAATGACTTTAAAAAAGCAATATTCTTATATGGTTTGATAACTCATATTTTATAAGTTAGTTTCTTAAAAGTATGTAGAAACTGTTTTGTTTAAAGCTGTTGTCCTGGCTGGTTTTCTGTCAACTTCACATATCTAGAATGATCTGGGAAAAGGGACTCTCAGTTGAGACTATGCATCTATAAAACAGGCTGTGATAGTCTGTGGGACATTTTCTTAGTACAGACAAGGGAGTGCCCAGTTCATGGTGGGTGGTGCCATTCCTGGGCTGGTGGTCTTGGCTCTATAAGAAAGTAGGCTGAACAAGCCAGTAAGCAGCACTCCTTCATGGCCTCTTCATCAGCCTCTGCCTCCAGGTTCTGGCCCAGTTTGAGTTCCTGCCTTGGTTTCCCTCAATGGGCTCTGATCCAGGATATGTAAATAAACTCTTCCCCAAGGTGCTTTTAGTCAGTGTTTCACTATAGTAACAGCAATCCTAACTAATTCAGGAGTTTTCAGCTATTTACTTTTGAGCATTTAATAACTCAAAACTTACCAGTAGGAAAGTAATGAACATGAAATACATGTTAAAGTCTTCTCTGAGGTAGAAAACACATATGCACCCCGACAGGCAAAGCCATGTGTCCTTCCAGTGCTTGTAAACCAATCTATTAAGTCAGGAAACTAGCCTGCTCATTTACAGTCAGTGATCCCAGATTCCAGTTAGAATGTGATCAAGGGACTCCTCATTCCACCTCACCACGAGTTAAACTCCTGTCATGTAAGAGATAGGCCTTCAAGATACACAAAGCTAACTTTGGTGTTTTAAAATCCTGTTCTGGATAATAATAAGCCTCATTCCTATATTGATAGTCATTGTGAATAAATTCCATATAAGTATAAGGGTTATATTCTTCAATTTAATATTTTATTTATTGGAGAGAGAGGTATGTGTGTGCCTAAACAATAACCTCAGGTGTCAATCCTTCATCGCCCTTTCTTCTTCTTTTCCCTCTTTTTTTTTTTTTTTTTTTTTTTTGAGACAGGTTCTCTAATTTGGCCTGGATTTCATCACATGGTTTTTTCAGCTGACTGCCCAGTTAGCCCCAGAAATCCACATGTTCCCACCTCCCCAGAGCATGTGCTACCACATCCGGATTTTGTTTCCTTCAGGTCCTCATGCTTACAAGGCGAGAGCTTTGCCCACTGAGTTTATCTTCCGACCCCTCATTATTCCTTTTACACAGCCCAGGCTGATCTGGACCTTACCATGCAGTCCAAATTCGTCTCAGCCTCGGCCTGCTGAGTGTTTAAGTTTATAGATGTGTGCCACCAAACCTAGCTGTAGAGCGGGTATTTCAGAACCAGAGCCGTGATTTGGAACAAGCTAAGAAGCTTCCCCACCCTGATGTATCCCTAGGCCTTTCCATACTTGCATCTGCGGGACGGAGATGGTCAGAATCACACGTAAAGAATGTCTGGTGATCCTGCGCAGAGAGATTCATGTCATAGTACGTCAGAGGTTCTCGTCCTGTGACCCACGTGTACCTGTCAAGGGCAAATACGATTGTCAAACAGTTTTGAGAAAGGAAAGACCTACAAAAGAGGAAGCTGCAGAGCAACCAAAACGCAAACCACTGCTGAGTATTGAAATAACTTTGCTCGTGAACACCAAAACTTATTTGTAAAAGTCATCCTGCTTGGGGATCAGTGGTTAGGAGCACTGGCTGCTCCTCCATGGTGTTCCTGTTGGATTCCCAGCAGCCATGTGACAGCTAACAACTATCTGCACCTCCAGTTCCAAGGGATCCAATGCCCTCTTCTGGCCTCCCTTGGCATTGCATGCACACGGCACACAGGTATATGCAGGCAAATCACTCATACACATAAAATAAAAATAAATCTTAAAAAAATCTTCCTTCACCAAGAGGGAAATCAGAGAAGCATCACCTTTCACGATAGCCACAAACAGCATAAAATATCTTGGGGTAACTCTGACCAAGGAAGTGAAAGATCTATTTGACAAGAACTTTAAGTCATTGAAGAAAGAAATTGAAGAGGACACCAGAAAATGGAAGGATCTCCCTTGTTCTTGGATTGGGAGGATCAACATAGTAAAAATGGCAATTCTACCAAAAGCAATCTATAGATCTATAGATTGAATCCCCATCAAAATCCCATCAAAATTCTTCACAGAGCTGGAGAAGACAATAATCAACTTTATATGGAAAAACAAAAAA
>NW_026067933.1:8088275-8159752 GCF_014885135.2 Alexandromys fortis
AAGAAGAAGAAGAAGAAGAAGAAGAAGAAGAAGAAGAAGAAGAAGAAGAAGAAGAAGAAGAAGAAGAAGAAGAAGAAGAAGAAGAAGAAGAAGAAAAAGAAGCAGCAGCAGCAGCAGCAGCAGCAGCAGCAGCAGCTCTGGGCATGACTCCTTAGTACCGGAAAAGCTGGGTGTAGCACACACTTGTAATCCCAAGATTCTGGCGGTGGATGCAATAAGACAGAAGTTAAAGATCATCCTCAAGTGCCTAATGAGGACAGCCAGAGTTCAATGGGAGTGTATCTCAAACAATGTTGTGGGCTAACAAGGTGGCTCAGCAGGGATGAGCACTTGCTGTGAAACCTGTTGTCCTCGGTTTGATTCTTAGAACTGAGAAAGGACAATCTGACCTTCTGACTTCTGCGATGATTTGAATGAGAAAGGAGCCATAGGCTTAGGTATTAGAATGTTTGGTCCTCAGTGCGTGGGGGGTGGGGGGAGGCGGGGGTCAGGAGGGGATGACTGTTTGAGAAGGTTTAGGGGATATGATCTTGTTGGAATGGGGGTGGCTTTGTTTGATGAAGTGTGTCACTAGGGGTGCACTTTGAGGTTTCAGAAGCCCACAGCAGACCCACTGTCTTTGTCTTCTGTCTGTGGACCAGCATGTAAAGTTTCCTGACTACTGCTCCAGCTCCATACCTGTCTGCTTCCTACCTTAATAATCATGGACTACCCCTTAAAACCGCACTCAAGCCCCCAATTACATGCTTTCTTCTTGGTCTTGCTGTCTCTTCACGGCATAGAACAGTAAGAAGACAACACCCGTGGCATGTACACACTAGTAACTGAATAGCTGTAAAAACGACAAAGCTAGAGTCGGAGAGGTGCTTTAGTGGGTAAAGGTACTTGCAGCCAAGCCAGACAACCTGAGTTCTCTCTCCAGGTCCCACAATCGTGGAAGGAAAGAATCAAGTCTCAAAAACTGTCCTCTTTTTCTACATGCATCCCACAGCATGCAGATTTGTGCACACATACGTTGAATAAAAGCAACTGTAAGAAAAAAAAATGTGGTACAAAAAAAAAAAAAGGGTTGTCAAGCTTGATGGCACATACAGGCCATCTCAGTATTTGGGAGCTGGAACCAGTAGGGAAAAGGAGTTCAAGATCACCTGTGACTACCTAGTAAGCTGAAGGTTAGTCTGAACTATATGCAATCCGAAACTCACAAAAGAAAAAAGAAAGCAAAAGAAAAGAAAACCTTATATATTTTATAAGTATAAATAAAGACCAAAATTTAAAAACAAAATCTTCCTTCAGGAATTAATAGCACAAATAAATACAAATTTTCTCATATATTTTTGTCTTAACATTTCAGTAGTTTTTGATAATGAAAACTTCTCTAATTAATATTACAAACAGATATTTTTCCCAAACTATGAAATTCCTAATTTGCCTAATTAATTCACTCAATTAGGTTGCAATAAATATAACGTGTCTGGAACCAATATAATCAACTTTTAGGGAACCTTCAGAATTTGGGAGCTGCAGCTAGCCTAAAATCTCAAGTTCAATATCTAGAACCTTCCCACAAGTGTCTATGAACATTACATGCACCATATACATACACGTACACATATAAACATACTTAATTTTTTTCAAAGAATAAGTGCAATAGAAAAAAATACAACTTATTTGTATATTATTCTCAACTAGAATGTTAAAATACCTTTAAAACAGAAAAACAAAAATGCTTTAAGATAGTATCAGAAAACAGAAGCTGTTGGACCTCACTCATGAGGCAAAAAGATCAGGAGTTTAGGATGCTCCATAGCCACACAGCAAGGTCTGGACTCTGAAACCCTGTCTCAAGCAAAAGCAAGCAAGAAAAAAGATGTAGGAGGAATAAAGAAGAAAGGAGATGGAAAAGGAGGAGGTGTAGGGAGGATAAAGGGAGGCGAGAGGAAGGCGGGAGGGGGGGGGAGAGAATAAAACACTCTAGTACGTGACCTCTAAGCGAACCAGCAATAGCACTTGCTATTTCTGCTCCCTCAGCCACTCACTCAGTTTCCTGAGCTGACAAAAGACTCACCGATTGTATTCAGCACCCCTAAACAAATTTAGTGGATTTCGCCACACTTTGCACTCTGTAACAAAGAGAATATGAAAAATGTTACACGTAAGTCCAGTGACATGAGGAGCTAATTAATTCAGTAAAACACCCTTCCGGGCCATTTGATAAGATAATGTTATTCTCTGTCCTTTATATAGGAAACTGAAAAACAAAAGGCAACCCCTGAGGTTAATCAGGTAAAGGAGGCCAAGCAGGCCCTGGGACAGACACATCACCTAATCTCTGGGCCCCAGTTTCCTTGTTTTCTCAAACCACAGCACATGTCCGTGTCAGCTACTGCGTGACTTCATGTGCTTACTCTAAGAGAGCTAGTGGATTTTGTGAATTGATCTCCAAAAACATAGGGAAGGGGACAGGTGGAGATGAGACTGTATTTCCAGCATTCTGGAATCCAGCTCTACATAACACAGAGAACCCTAGACTCAGCCAATTAAGGATTATGCTAGTTTTTATTTGGAGATAATTTGCTAGATTGATACAGTCTTACCAGGAAGGAAAATGAAAATTAATAAAGTCACCACAATTACAGAAAGAAGTTTTATAAAAATAAACTGTTTGAGAACATACTTATGTTGATTGTGTGTGTGTGTGTGCGCACACGCACCATCCCATTAATGTCATAATGTTAATTACTACTAAGACTATACATTTTTTTTTTAACACGGGGAGCACAGAAACTTAGGCCCATGGGGCTTTAACCTTGAGCGGTGCATTAATAGCTTTAAGACTGTGTTCTATTAAGCATGTGATTAATAAGCTGCAATTGGTTGCAAACATCCTATTGATCAAGACTTTCTAATGATTTATAATACTAGATCCCTTTGGATAAACAAAGTTTTATTAGAAAATAAAACCCACTTAACCAAACCCAAAACATCAGTACCCAAGGAACACACCAATGATATGCACACTCAAACGATGGCAGAAATCCAAGAGCTATTAAAGGCCAGATGATGACTTGCTGGGATTCTGCAGTAGGCCTGTTCATCCAACTTCCATCCCTCCGCCCCTCTGTCCTTCTCCCTATCCAGTAGGCATCATTTAACTCTGGGTGCAGGAAACATGTGAAGCACTACTACAGTCGTCTGTACACAATAAAGTAGAAGGCACGTCGTGATCCTCTGCATGCTCACAGTACAGCACTGCTGAACTAGGAAAGCAAGCACGTTCTTATACTGGGATGTGTGTTTCCATTTAAAAGAGGTGAGTCTGTCTTCAAATTAAGACAATATCTCATTTTAATTTTATGCAACGTTTAGAATGGCCCTAAAATTTTGTCAGCTTAATTTGTCATTTAATGCAACGTCTCTGGATTCTGTTAAGAAACTGAAATTTGATAGTTATCATTTCGTATGACACAAACTAGGAAATCGTGTTTCTTTTGGTTAATTATTTGCTGTGCAAACAAAATCTATTAGAAGGGTCATGAACACTGTGGTTGCAGAGCTTGGCTTGAAACACCACGGTCAGCCAAACGATCATGGTTACTATCCTAGGGCTGGAGTAACTCTTAGAATGTCACCACTGCCAACTGCTCCCCAGTTAAACCACTGAGGTTCAGAATGCCCCTCTTGACACTTCCCAAATCGTGCAAGGTTTATATTTAGGCTACAATAAACTTGTAGTACAAGGAAGTACATGTTAGAAATATTTACAATAAAACAGGAATATTTGAAAAGATAGTTCTCCTATTTAATTTGATTGGGAAGATTAAATTTTTTAAAAAAGTTTGGCCAATGTTTTTCTCCAAGTACATTATTACTGTGCCTGGGGGGAAATACTATTCAAAATCCAGTTGGCAAATTAAACTGAAAATTATCTCCAATTAAATGTTGCCTCTATTACATCAGTTGGAACTTAAAATATTTCTAAGGAAAATTAACTCCAGAAAGAAATACTGTGTACTTTAAACAGTCACCAGTCAGTGTCTAAAGGACACTTTATTTAGGAATTTCCATAACATTGCCAGCAGGGGGTGCTGCAAACGTTCTGAAACGTAGAACTCAAGATGCAAGTAGCTGTGGAAGATGTCGAGTGGGGAAAGGCGACCAAGGCGTACAAAGCAGCTTTGCGCAGGGCAGGGTCGTTTTTCCTTAAGAAATAAGCAATATAAAGGTCATCTGTATGCACACATCTAATTTTTGCCTTAAGTGATGTCACAGCTACATAAATTTCTTCTATTCCATAATCTTTCATGTAGAAAATTCTTTTAGCATGGCATCACTCCAGAGAGCACACCCCATAAATATCGATCGCCTGACGTATCACAGAAAGGGTATAAATGCCAAATATGAAGATTTCAGAGAAGTGAACCTCCGCGGGGTAAGACAGCGTAAACATATGTTCTTTTCTTATGTGTACTCTTGAGGAATAAACTTATTGCAGACCATATTTCAATTTTTCCTTCAAAAAGAATGTTCCATTCTTCCTTATCTTCCACCATTTCTGTGCCACTGGGAAGCACTGAAAGTCGCCTTCACTAAGCGCCTGTTCGCAGCATCAAGAGTCAACTATCAATCTGTCTCTAAGACAAGCACACACTGTGCCTTCATCTTCAGTGTCCACAGGACAGTCTCCATGCACGGCTGCTGACGGAAATGCTGTGCCTTCAGCATGGATGCAAGACCGCCAACGCTCTAGGGAAAGGACCCAGCTGCCATTAAGTTTCTATGTGGGACACAAAGAGCATAAACTTAATCCAGTAAGGATCTCTAAAGCAAGCGCTGAATCTTCGCGAAGCCCTTCACCACCATCATTACTTTGTAGCTTAGACGCAGTCACCGTGCTGGCTAGTTTTGTGTCAACTGACACAAGCTATAGCCATCCGAGAAGAGGGAACGAGGATGGAGGAAACTCCCCCAGAAGACCGGGCTGCAGAAATGCCTGTAGGGCATTTTCTTAATTAGTGATTGATGAGGGAGGTCCCAGCCCACTATGGGGGGGGGGGGGCACACTTGGTCCTGAGTGCTGAAATTGCAGGCAGGAACCTCCACACCAGGCTGCCCTGCACTGGGCTTTTCACAGCAGCAAAGCAGCCTTCATGGGTTCTAAACTTAGCTTTCATTGATCCTTTCTCTAAGGAGGTCTCAGGTTATCATCTACACTCCCTACATAAATCAGTGAGACGAAAAGGGTCTATGTATATTAGACCCTTTCCTCCAGGTCACAATAGGGCCTGGCGTCTGGTTTCATCTCTTACCCCTACAACAGGCAACAAACTTGTTCCTACCAAAGTATCACATTCAACATCCAATTCAAATTCATTATTCAAATGTCCAATAGAAGAACAGACTTCGAGATTCCTCTAGGGCATGTCAGTTATTTCAAAATAATACTACCAACGTGTCTAAACGTTTCATTGGACATATTATTAGATTAACCCATCTTTGAAGTGATTTTGCCTACAGTTAATTAGCTTTGATATGTTAGAGATGAATACCCAATTGTCTACATCATACTGATCAATTTTAGGTAATTATTAGAAGTGCTTCTTTTGGAAAAATAATTAAGCCATAACTACTTCATAACTTTTCAAAATAACTACGTTGAGAAGGTGATGTAAGGTTTGAATGGTGCGTTGGGCCTGCTGGCTGCAAATGAGAGGCCAGCAACACAAAGGGGAATCGTCTCTATGTCTGGCTGCCGGAGTCGTTGGCTAGCTGAGCTTCAACCAGCTTGCCTAGAAGACAAAGCTTGGAGCAAAGACCTCCTACCCAGATTTGTGGGTTTCAGGACAGAACCCCGAGGGCACAAAACACCTAAAGAACTGCCAGCAAGTCACGTGGGTAGTGGACCCCGAGAGGGAGAGGCCTGTTCAAACCGCCATGCTGCTCGGAGTTAGCTATCCTCTGCCCACCACACCAAGCACCAGACGATGACTGCGAACCTCCAGCCGCTGGGCACTTGTCCCTCCAGAGGAGCCAGCCTGGGCCGGACACCATGATCCCACAGAGCAGAAGAGGGATGCAACCGTGGAGTTGAACCACAGGCCCATACCCGCGGCCGAGCCTATCCAGAAACCAGAAAGGGGCCCAGCACGAGCCCGGAGGTGAACCCCTCGGAGGCCTCCCCACAGCCTCATGGCACAGCGGGCTCAGGACTGGTCGGGCCTGACCTTGTTTACAACGTTTGGGCAGTCGGAGCCGCTCTGCACTGGTCCCGGCCGGGGAGGACTGGGCAGGCTGGGTGGGCGCCATGTTTGACTTCCGCAAGGTGCAGTTCTTCACAGACCCGCCCAGTCTCACAAACAGAGCTGTCTCCTTATTCTGTAACATCTGATTTCATTTCAGTTTTGATGTCAGTATTTCAGCGGGGGTAAAATGATACACTCGGTGGGTAAATCCACAGGGATCTACCGTGTGGGCTTCAGTGGTTCAGGCTCCCCACAGCCCTGAGCATCCCTGCCCCTTGCACTGTCCCTTCCTCCCCAAAATCCCCCCTCTCGGGGACCTGGGCTGTTGCTTATGGGCCTCAGATCCATAGCCGTCCTGTACCTGTAGCATTTTGTAAGCATCATAGTTTAAATAAAATGCTCATATAAAGAAAACAATTTTATTTTAAAGAAAATTTGGCAAAGGAAACATGGATAACGTTCATTCAACAAATTTTGTTGCTACAAATTCTTGCAGGGAACACAAAGAGGGATTAGTGAGTGTGAGTTGTAAGGCCATTTTTATTGGCTTGCTTAATTGAAGATAGTATCGCTGTCTTCAAAGGTATTGTGAGATAGCTAAATCTTTTCATTCAAAGGCTATGCATTTCTCACTGACCATTTCTGATAACATCAACTTCACCAAATAATATATTAACCCTGACACAAGTCTTAAATATATGCATAGTCACTAGAAAGTAAAGCCATCACAGGACTTTTCACCATTTAACTAGAAATCTGGTCTGTATTAGAAAATAATTTTTAATGACAAATGATTTTGAAAAGATGACTAGGGAAATCACTTTGAGGCCATACATTAAATTTTGGCATGTCTCTATCTACCTATTTATCCTCACCAAGACTATTAGCAAGCAATCCCAAAGGTCCCTGATGCATAAAAGTTCCTAACTTTGCAAAGGGAGTCGTGCACTGCAAGTTCTGAAAGGCTTGGGTGTAAAAGTCACTGACCATGTGGCCATATCCCTGAGTGGTGGCATTCTCCCAGATCTGTTTATAAAGTTAGTTTATCTGGGAGGCACTGCTATGTAAAAAGCTGTCCCCTGACTTGGTATTTCTGCGTGGCCTCATTTATTTACATAATATTCCGTGAAATTGATATTACTGTTATTCCCATGTTTTCAGATTAAGATACTAAGGTTTATTTTGGAAAGTTAAATGGCAAGCCTTAGGTCACTGACTGTGAAAGTTATAGAACTAGAACAACACGGTTGTCAATCATTGCCGCTAAGCTGCTTTTAAAGTCATTTAATGTCCTGTCATAAATCTTGTCTTGCACTGTGTTAGAGTATTAATACTATTGTTATTAAGGTTTTTGAAGCCAGTTGTCACTCCCATTGATATGGGATTTTCCTCTGTATGCTGTGATTACCATTGATAAATAAAGGAACTGTGTTGGACCTATAGCAGGACTATAGGGGAACAGAGCTAGGCAGGGGAAACTAAGCTGAATGCTGGGAGAGAGAAGGCGGGGTCTGGAGAAACCATGTAGCCCTGCTGGACACAGATAACAGAACTTTAGCCAGTGAGCCACAGCCACGTGGCTATACACAGATTAATAGAAATGGGTTAAATTAATATGTAAGACTTAGCCAATAAGAAGCTAAAGCTAATGGGCCAAACAGTGATTTAATTAATATAGTTTCTGTGTGATTATTTCGGGGCTAAGTAGCTGGGAACCAACAAGTGGCCCCCTCTTTACAACACTCCATAGATTAAACTGACCTTAGAATTTTCAATTTTCCTGGCTTTGCCTACCTAACACTAAGATTACATATGTGAGCCAACAAGCCCAACAATAATCTTTCAGTTACTTAATTACTGAATTAATTACTTAATTACTGAATTTCAGTTACTTATATTAACTTTGGCCTTATAGCCCTTACAGTCACTGGGGCAGTCACTTAAAGTATCCAACTAGTCCTTAAGAACTTGGATTCATACAGTTGTGCACACCTACCTGAAATCCCCAAACTCTGGAGGGAAAGGCTGAAGGACACAGAGTTTGAGACCACGCTGAGATATAGAGGAAAGTACTGCTCAAGAAGAGGGAAGAAAGGGAAGCCCAGTGAAGAACTCCCCAGGTGTGCTGGTCATGACACGTATGCCTCCTCAGATTTAAAATGGACATAATAATAGTCATCTGCTTAGTGGGGTTATTATAAGGATTAAGAATGGTAATATCACTTAAAACTGATTGCAAGTATTAAAGTGTTAAATATTACCAGACCTTCATGGATTTATATGGGGAAAATTGTTTAATTGTGGGGATTTGCCATTTATGACAGTTTTAGGACTTTTTTCACTTTCCCCAGGTTTGTTATTTCCAATGCTTCTTTGTTGCCCTTTTAAAAGCAGTGCTTGAACTGCCCCTAATGTTCCAATGAACATTTAGAACTCAGAATATATATTTATACAGCATGATTAGATTTAAGTAGAAATTAGAATTTTTATAATAAGGATTTGAAATATATGGTGAAAATCAGTAAGATAGCGATGAGATGGCTTGGACAGGAAGCCTGGTGGCTGTGTCGGAGCTGTCTGGAGGTCCAGTTCTCCTCGGGCTTGTTAAAGCATCTCAGAGCGGCTGAGCTTGATTTGGCACCGCTGCTCACAGGATGGAGCAATTGCACATTCCCATATCTATCTGGCAAGAGACACATGTGCAAACCTTGTCTCTATGATATTGTGTTTGAGAACAAGAATAAATTATCAAAACATGTTCTGCTAAAGCCAAACTCTAGGTCTCAGTGGGCTGTGAGAATCCCTTCTCTCAGGAAGAAGTTGGCCACATTTTAAACTGTGTGCATCACCAACTCATGAACTACTTTGAAATAATAAATGACAGTCATGGCAAAATACATCAGCAGAATTGATCAGAAATCATACATTTGGAAGAAACAAGTTCAGTTCCCAAATAAAGTAAAATAAAACAAGAATGTCCATGAACATGACCAAACAAGATGAAGTTTGACTAAGGAACTGTACAGTCAAGCATGTTTCTCCCCTGAAACACACAGATAACAGTCACAGAACAATATGAAGAAGTCTGAATTCAGTCCACATTGCACAGATAGGGGCTTTAAACTCAAGCACAGCCTGCCCTGTTTTCCCAGGGCTCACTCCAGATCACCATCAGCTGGGCCATGTCTCACAGCAAGTCATATTTTAAGGAAAAGACTCCAACTAGTTTTCACATGGACCAATGCTTATAGCTAATGGTTTCATTTTATTTTTAGCTTTGTCTGTGATTTTATTCAAATAATGCCCTTAGACTTCCTTTGCCCATGTCTATGGATTGCCAGGTTACAGTCTGTGTAAAGTCCAGTGAAGAAGTCTATGGCGTTTTAAGGAAATGACATACTCTACCCTCTGTTCGGAATTCAATAGCCTTTTATTAGGTTAAAGCAATTTAAGACAAACACATCTATTTTAAGAAAATATATGAATTATTTTCAGATCTGGACCTTTTTTCTCCTATATACTGAGCTGAAATCAAAATAGAAAGTTATCAATAATAAAGATAATTGCAGATACATGTATTTTTCTAGTACTTTCCTTATTCAGAAATAAAAGCCTGCCAAGCATGGTGGCTTTTGCCCATAAATTCAGTATTCTAAAGGATGAGAGAGGAGGAATATAGGGAGTTAGAGGCTATCCCTGGCTACAGTGAATTTCAGGACAGCCTAGGAAGAGACTGTCTCAAACAAACAAAAGTGTACACACACATGCACAACACAAGAGAATACAACAGTCAACACAAGAGAATATAAAGTGATGTTAATTCCATGTATCTGGTGTTTCCATACCTGCATACATGTTTGTCATACTGAGTTAGCCAGATATCCATACCTAAATACACTTAGACAAAGTAATTTCCATTTCTCTAAAGGTATCCATTTAAACATTGATGTAAAATCATGTCATAGATGCTATATATATATATAAAATTCAGTAAATTAATAGAAACTAGATGCAAAGTATTAAATACTAGTGTAACTGTGTCAGTAATAATAATCAAAACTTTCATCTTAGACTGGTAAAATCCTCATATATGTAAACCTGAGAATGCCTATAGCTATTATATTTTTAGTATATTTTTATCTTTTTATTCTGTTTTGTTTGGCTTGATTTTGAGATGGTTCTAGACCAGTCTTGAACCCATGGACTCTACTGATCCTTTGGTATTTGCCTCCCAAGTATCTGGGGCTTCAAATGTATACCTAGATGAATATATTATTTTCAAAGGATTTGAGTCTTTCTGACAGATGATGACATTGAGATTCACTAGTAAGTCATGCATCTACTCAGAAAATTATAATGATGGCCCAGCAGGATTGCTTATCAAACCTGATAACATGAGATTGATGCATCCCTAGGACCCACCTACAAGTAGGAGGAGAGATCTGACCACAGAGTTGTCCTCTGACCTTCACACATAGGCTGTGCACACATCTTTCCACCCCAACTATACACACACTTGATGATAGATAAATGTAAAATGTAAGAAATGCTACTAAGGAGAGAACCTGGACTTTGGCTGTAGGAATTCCTACCACCAGTAGCCTGTAAGTTACCCGCCCATTTGGGCGAGGCCTCTTATACTATTTATGCCAATGTAAAGTGCAACAGGTCTCTTTTCCAGCTGCGGGATTCAGTTGCTGTTCCCTGTTCCAGCAGAGGATTGTGATCTGTGAGTCTACCCCTAAATAAATAACCCTCTATTATACTCAGTTCTGAGCTAGTGTGGGATTTCTTTTAAGTGTCCTTCTTCAGACTTTTTATTGAATTAAGAAATGTCAAGGGCTTTAAGTTGTGCAAGGAGAAAAGAGGGGCTTCCATGCAAATATAAATGTAAGCATTTAAAGATCTTAAAGGGGCATGCATGCTCTCTGTTTGCAATCTGCTAGTTCTCTGTTCCATGCAAATATACAGAAATGAAGTTCAAGTCAGCTCTGGAGTAATCACAACAGTTACAAAGTGACAGCAATTGCCTGCCACTCCTTCTGTGATAATGACTCGATGGTCAAGATGATCTTCTTTAGAGCAATAAGCCATAATCCTCTGCACTGCTGCCTAATGCACTACCTTGCTGTACTGGGTCTCTTTCTGTTCAGAAGGTAGGTGCGTTTACAGAGGCGGAAACAATGTTAGTGACTGCATGCTGCCACTTCTCACGTGTGTCCATCAGGATGCAGTAAGCACACAGTGGGAGCTGCCCAGTCCCCTCCATGGCAGGCTGCAGAAGCAGGGACTAAAAGCACTGCCCCAACAGCAGGAACAAAATGTCCCTTGGTGCTTACAGCCCAGCTAAGTTATACAATCAGATTGACTTGTGAAAGAAAAAAAGAATTAACCTAGCTCCTGAATGTCTTCCTTTCATCCTCAAATCTCAGACCTAAGGGAAGCCCCTCTCTCGGCTTGGTTGGGAATCCCCACCTTGCTTTTCTATAGCACTGTATGTACAGCTAGTGCAATCAGAACCCGTATCATTCCGTTTCCTCAAATAATACAATGGGGATGAGGGCAAGAGCGTTGACTTTTTAACTCATTAGAACCAATAGAAACCAGGCTCATGATACTTTAGGAATTGTTTACCAAGTTGACCTAAGAAATTGGATGCTTTCCTCTTCTTTAAACTCGTCTGCTTATTGACTTTCAAAAATGCAGCAGACAATTGTATAGTTAATACACTATAGATGCTACAAAGAAATACACCCAAACAAAATGCTATTTGATAAATGTCCCTAAAGGTAAAATTATCAAAGTTCCAGAAAGCAGAGGCAGTATGTATGTCTATTAGAAAAGGCATTTGACTTTGGCAGTGACAGAGGAACAGAGGAACAGAAAGAACATTTTAGGTCAGGTCCTAAGGAACATGGCAAGCACAGCACTGAAAAGTAAACGGAGACAGAACAGATTTGATGAGACGGGTTACAGGCATTCCTGCACTCAGGACCGAGAACGTGGTTTCACCATCACTGGAACAGGAAAAGTAGTGAAATCAGGTGTAATCGGACTCAACATTCAGCCACCACTGTGGAGGAAAATGTGATTGATGAATACTCTATATGCTATTCTATATACAACATATACTATGTGCTTCATGCTATTAGCATTTGTTATGTTAACGCTAGTGGAAGCAAAAGTAAAATTAATAGCATACACATTTCCTGTCGTCAGGATGCTTGCAGCTACTTCCCTAATACAGCTTCCTTCAGTCCCTTGAAATTTAAAATATTTTTCTCTGAAACATAATCTTTTAAAACAGTTTAGCTGTGTTAATTTCACAAGAATTTTGTAAGAGACATTCCATACCTGAGACACTCTGCCTGTTGGAATCTGAGTCCCCATTACTGGAATTAGAATTATTGGAAGAGTTGTTGTCGACCCCTCCCAGAAGGGGGCGCAAGTGGCTTACTGAGACTTGTTCAATGAAAGATGTTCCATACTTGCGAAAATACCACCATTCAAATATCTAGAACAAAAAAATAATGTGTGTTTATGACCTGTTTCCATTTGTAATTTCAAGATACATTCCTCTAATATATGTTGCTATTTCTTTTCTCATTTCAAATAATGTTTATGTCAGTATAAAGGTAATAGATTTGAATAATTAACACCAATAATATTTAAAAATTAAAAATTAGTTTAAAATGGTTGTTCTCTGCTAAAGAATTGTTTTCAAAAAGAATCTATAACTACAATGACAGATAAAAGAATATTGTTAAGGTATATTCCAAACTTCCTCTACGTCAATATAATATTCAAATAACAAAATCCTCTTACCTGAAAGACAACTCTAAAAATACATATGGATATGACAATTTTCCCAAAATAAACCTCATAAAAATTTTAAATTCTTGACATTTGATATTTTTGTAAAATGATACCCACTATTAAAAAAACTTTTAAAAAATGTTTTATTAATAAAAGTAAGACTTCTTTTGAGAAACGCTGGTTTTAGCAAACAAAAGAGAAGTGGTCAGAACTAGTGGCATGCTGCTTGAGAGACTGAGCAAGAGAATCACTTGAGCTCAAGAGTTCAAGGTCAGCCTGAGCAACATAGAGACAACTGGTCTTAAAAAAGGGAAAAGAAAAAAATGGTCATTTTATGCATGGAAGGTATTCAGTTCCAACAGTCCCCTTCCTGCTAAGTGCCATACAAGCATTTGCTGTATATCATGAATGTTTCTTAGTTCAAAAGCTTCCTGATTGTTTTTCATTTGAAAGAAGAGAAGTAATTGTCCTTAATAAAAGACAACCCAGGAGTTTGAGCCTAGTCTGGTCTACAGAGTGTGCTCCAAGACAGCCAGGGCTACACAGAGAAACCCTGTAGTGGGGAGAAGAAAAGAAAAGGAAAAGGAATAGCTGCTAGCCAAACATGGTGCCCAGACCTTAATTGTAGCACTCACGAGGCTGAGGTAAATGGGTCATAAGTTCAAGAACAGTGAGATCCTGACTCAAATGCGCAAAAGGCCAGGTAAGGTGACTCACACTTATAATCTCAGCAATAAATACAGAAGCTGAGGCAAGAGGTCTGTCATGAGTTCCAGGAGAGCTTGGAGAAAGAAAGAAAGAAAGAAAGAAAGAAAGAAAGAAAGAAAGAAAGAAAGAAAGAAAGAAAGAAAGAAAGAAAGAAAGAAAGAAAGAAAGAAAGAAAGAAAGAAAGAAAGAAAGAAAGAAAGAAAGAAAGAAAGAAAGAAAGAAAGAAAGAAAGAAAGGAAGGAAGAAAGGAAGGAAGAAAGAAAGAAAGAAAAACAAAAAGCCAGAATAACTACACGCCTGAGTCTCAAAGGATAGTTGTGCTAATCTTTATAATATACAACGTACAATTAACATAGAATTAAATATACTTATGTCATTGTTTATTTTATTAAAAACATTTCATTATCTGCTCTGGAACGGACATTGGGCTATTATTTAAAAATTGATGTTTTTCTCACTTACGTTTTACTAAATTAAAACAGGAAAGCCATCTATGAATACCAGGATGTTTCCAGTCATATATGGGATACCTTGATTTAATTACAGGTAGTTACTTCTCATACTGCAATGTTTAAGGAGAATATAGTTTGAAAGGTCTGTGGATATGAGACTAATTAGTGTGAAGTAGGAAGAAAGCTAAAAATCGTAAATGTCAGGAACGCAAAGGTCCTTGTGCCCACAGATCTTCAGGGAAACCAGGAACAGTAAGCATGCATGACTGTCCTCTCGATGGAAAGGATATAAACCCGTTTTTCCACTGAGAAAGCTGGGAATTGGAGGTGATTAATACTCTGGTGATCTGCGTTACCTGAAAGACAGGACCAGGCCATATCAAGCTCCCACAGCCAGGACCTGAGGTAGTTAGTGTTCCTAATAACCCTTACGTTATCTGTGTATCCAGGGGCTCCCCAAGCTCCCAGCACCAGGACCTGAGGTAGTTAGTGTTCCTAATAACCCTTAGGTTATCTGTGTAGCCAGGAGCTCCCCAAGCTCCCAGGACCAGGACCTGAAGTAGTTAGTGTTCCTAATAACCCTTACGTTATCTGTGTATCCAGGGGCTCCCCAGGCTCCCAGGACCAGGACTGGGTGACTAATAGCGCAAATGACTTCTACAATACCTGTATGACCGAGACCACACCAAATACTTCCCTAGGCCCTTAAGCTAATACAGGTAGCCTATCTCTAGAACACATCTTCTTGGAAGAAACATGCCTTGTGTTGAGTTTCAATATAATTATGCCCCCTTGTAAACTGGAAATTATATTACACTAGGAAATTTCCCCCCAAATTTACTATCTTTAAATGTGCTAGCAATGAACATCCTGGCATCAGACTCTCAGTCGAATGCATCCTGATGAAGTCGAGCTAAACAGATTTCATTCCCACCTCCTTGCAGTGCAGATCTTGCTGCCAGCCGTGATGCCTGCAGGGACCCCCACAGGTAAATATACAGGTTATCAATCCATAAAAACGTCTATAGTTCCAAGTGGTTATGTGATTTATTTGGATACCAGTTCCTTCAACCATAAAATGGAAATCGCTCCAAAGCTACAGAGAAACCCTGTCTCGAAAAACCAAAAACAAAAACAAACAAAAACAAAAACAATAAATAAATAAATAAATAAATAAATAAATAAATAAATAAATAGATAAATAAAATGGAAATCATATTTATCTTCAAGAGTCCTCGATTTCCATACCAGTTCACTGTAAAGCACCCACCTCAGTGTCTGGCCAACAGTTCTCAAAAGTGTTAACAAAATTACCACTCATTATGCAAATGACTTGTACACCACACATCCCAAGGACTCTCTGAGTCCTGCAGAGAGGTGCCCCTCATTTTGTTAGTTGTGTAGCAATTTCCTCCAGGATGTAACATTGCTTCCTAAAAGAAGATGGTTACAATGTAGGATGTTCTAAATGGAGGTGAAACATTGCATCTGCAGGCAAGCTCACTGAAACCTAGGAAGTAAATGACTCGGGAGCTGCAGGAAGCTTGACTGGACTAGTTTCCCTGGGCCCCTCATTCCTCATACTCACATAAACACTAATGATTGCTGGGAGACACTGTCAGACCAGGCAAGCTGCCTGGAAAGGACACTCTCTAGTCTGTCAAGCTGCCTGGAAGGTATGCAGTGTGCTTCTGGTGTCCAGGTTTTGTGAGCCATAACCCATGCTTAGTGTGTGAGGTCCTTCTGTCTGTGTGTTGCTTTTCTTGATTAATGAATAAAGAAACTGCCTTGGCCTGTTGATAGGGCAAAACTTAGGTAGGCAAGGATGAATGAACTGAATGCTGGGAGAAAGAAGAGTGGAGTCAGGAAGATGCCATGGCTTCACAGCCAGAGATAGACATGCTGAATCTTTGCCGGTAAGCCTCTGCCACGTGGTGATACACAGATTAATAGAAATGGGTTAAATTAATATAAGAGTTAGCCAATAAGAAACTAGAGCTAATGGGCCAAGCAGTGATTTAATTAATACAGTTTATGTGTGGTTATTTCAGGGCTAAGTTAGCCGGGTGGCAGGGACAAACAAGCAGGCCCTTCCTCCTACACATGCTGAGCTGAGTTTTTGGTGATGCAGCTGCCTCTCAGTCATTCCTGCTCCTATAAATTAACCTCTCACCTAAGCAACTCCAGAAGGTTCCTTAGTTTAGCAGGCTTGACTTACATAGTACCCCTGTTGGTCTGTCACTGAGTCCGTGTCTGGGGAGAGCAAATGTTTCCACATTTCCCCAAGAATAGTGTTGTGCAATCCTAGTCCAGTCAGGTTAGTACTGCATCTTATCTGTCATGGGGTGTTAACAGAAAGCACTGTGACAAGGCAGTGCTCAGCTACAGTACTAAGCAGCCAACAAAGCCTCAATTACAAGAGGACAAACATTCCAAGACCCCCTCATCCTTGGTCACTGATTGAACCACGGACAGTGATTCTCAGTCGGTAGCAATGAAGTTTTTGCTCTGCTTCCCCCTGTGCTATGCTATTGGAACACCTACTATGCCATAGCCTGCTCATATCATCCCACAGCATCAAGTATTCCTAACTACCCAGGAGTGATATCCCAGGTCACACAATCAAGTCCCTGCCCTACAAGTCCATGCTGCAGACCCACAGTGCCTCTGACATGCCAGTATCCACTGCATACACAAAACCTTGAGATTTAGATTCCTGAGTTCCTCTAGCAGAACCATAGATCAGCTCTAAAATGGTCCTTAAGGAACGATGTAGGGAATCCACTTACAGATGAGGAACAAAGCTGTTCAACAAGATACAGTAGGCTGACCTAGATTGCAAAGCTAATGAAATTGTTGCTTAGCCTGAAGGCCCAGCTTTCTGCCACTCTTTCTAAACCTCTTTATTAAACAAAATTTAAAAAAAATAATAACAATGCTTCATTTAAACCAGAACTGACACACAGGCAGCCCTTCAATTCCCTCTGACTGTATGTCTATGCTTAGTTGTAAAAACCAATTCAGAAGCAATCTATCAAATGTGACCAGATAATTCAGCCCATGAGGAAAATTACAGAACAAAAGACAACCCTTCTCTCTAGACCTTCCTACCTTTTCAGTGCAGAAAGACAGACAGACAGGTTACTCAAGAAGTTGTTTGGGGGCAGGGAGCTGTGTCTTCCCAAACTTGTCATTAATCAATTCTACTGTCCCATCTGTGTAGTGGGGACACTAGAATCAAGAATGGTCCCTGTTTTTATAATGCATATCAAAGGAAAAGGAAAAAAGGAAGGACTTGCAGCTGTCCCAAATGTCAAACCAAGCCCTTTAATTTGAGGTATTAGCAAAAAAATCTTCCACGTATTCCAGAACTCATCAGACGTGGAGGGAACACTCTGCAATATTTTCAAAATGCTGAACAGATCCAAATGGGCAGATGGTGTTATTTAATGCAGACGTATTTGGTGTCACTTTGAATACATTTCCCTGGTACATACCGACACTGTAAACAGTAAAGCACTCATAAACAAATTCAGATTTAAAAACAGTTCTTAGACATGCTAGTTTAGTGGCCCTGACATACTGAGAGGCAGGGGTAGTCTCTCGAGTCTACCAAATAACTTAAAGAGTTTAAAAGGTAAAATTATACATTTCTTAGTTTTAAAACCTTAACTCTCTACTACCCTACTCTAGCCGTGCACCATCCCTACAGTAATACAGATTAAGTAGGATGGTGTAGTAAGAGCGGCGGGCAGCGTTCCCAGCACCCAGCTGCCCGCATGGTTAGGTTTACACCCGAAATAATTACACAGAAACTGTATTCTTTTAAACACTGCTTGGCCCAATAGTTCTAGTGTCTTACTGGCTAACTCTCACATCTCGATTAACCCATTTCTAATAATCTGTGTAGCACCACAAGGTGGTGTCTTACCGGGGAGGATCTTAACCTGTGTCCATCTTGAAGAGAGCTAAGGCGACTGCCTGACTCGGCTTTCTTTCTCCCAGAATTCTGTTCTGTCTACTCTACCCACCTAAGGGCTGGCCTATCAAAGGCCAAGCAGTTTCTTTATTAATTAACCAATGAAAGCAACAGATGACACTCCCACATCAGGATGGGAATTCAAACCATCAATAGGGTGTGGCATTTAGGAAGCCAAAGTTGAGTCTACCTAGTTAAGGGCAAACTCACTCTTTGTTGAAAGCTAGGATCAATGACCTTGGCTGGTTATCTGGATTCTCTGGGGCTTTTTCTGGGGTGTGATCAGGTCAGGGAGAACCCAGTTAGCACTGGGAGGGCAAAGAGGACGCAGTGATGAAAACACTAGATGGAGAGCTGATAGTAGAATCATAAAGGTTTGGGGGGTTGTAGGAGTTTTTTGTTTGCTTTTGCTTATTTTAAAAAAGAAAGGCTCATACACATTTTTGAAAGGGAAAAGAAACCATGAAAAAATAAAATCTGAAGATGTAAAAGTATAAATGACCAAGAGACTTGATGCCAAGATCCCAGGAATCTTAGCCATCCTCCCTTGGCAGGAAGGTTACTGTGTATGTGAGTGCACACATGAGTATGCTTTGGGGGTGTGGAGATGGGATGTGTGTGTGTGTATGTGTGTATGTGTGTGCAATGTATGCCTGTGCGTGTGGGTGGACTCACTCATGTGTATACACATTATTTTCTTTAATCAGCAAAAGCAGATCACCTGAGCATATGAGATAAACCAAGACAACTGAGGAGCACTGCCGTGATATCCATAACTATTTTTAATCTCCTTTGGATTCCTGTGTGTCTTCTTCTCCATCCTACCCACACAACTCCTCAAGACTGACAGTAACGGAAAAGAAAAAGGGAAGGGAGGACGGACTGGAGAGAGGGAGGAGTAGGAGGAAGGAAGGCAGGAAGGAAGGAAAAGAAAAAAGAGCAAGCAGCTCTCGCGTGTGCTGTGTTTATAAACACTGTACAGCTACTGTGTGGGGAAGGCCTCCCTCCTGCTTCCTACTGCTCAGCCAATCCCTCATCAGCCACCTGTTTCCCCGAACGGCTGTGGCAGCTTTGTGTGGAACCATCATTCATACCCGCTCGCCCCCATTTTTGGGCACCTGCTACAAAGACTAAAAGAGGCAGGAAGATGAGGTATTCTTCAAGGTCAAAAGGCCTCCTGTGTGCATATATACTCACTGGGTAGGATTTTCTACTGTAGCATTCATTAATGTGGCCTGGACATGAGGATCACTCCCCTGGGGCTAAAGAGTAGCCATGTACTAAGAATGGGAAGGATTTCCTGTAGCTCACACTGTGGTGGTACCTGTCCCCTAAGCATCTACATGTTCTGATTGAGGCAGGCCTCAGAATCCAAAACAGGCTCCCTGGATCATTCCGATTCAGCTAATTCATGCACTCACTGTATTATCTGTACCGTCAACTGCTAACCATGATGTTCAAGGCACACAGAAATAAAGACAAAAACATGGGGGCTGAAGAGATAGCTCAGTGGTTAAGAGCATTTACCACTCTTGCAAAGGACCCAGGTTCGGTTCCCAGCACCCACATGGTAGCTCCCACCCATCTGTAACTCCAGTTTCAGGAACTTCAAGTCCTTCTTCTGGCTTCTGAAGGCACCAGGCACAAACATAGTAAACATAAATTTTGGCAACAATTTCCACTTTAGAAAGGAAGAGGACAATAAATGATTACAAAATCAAATATGGTAAGCTGTGCTAAGTGTTGGTCTGTGTTCTAAACTGGTCACATTGGACCTAATCTTCATGGCCAAATGGGAAAAGGAAAAACTCTCTCCTCCTAAAAACACTGTAGTCTTCCACTCTACCGCTGGCCTCCTTTAGAGACCAGATTTTTCTTCTCTGTTCCATTCCCTCACTCATCTAATTGATACCTATTTGGTCCATTTCTGTGAGTCTGTGAAAACGAAAAATATCAACTTCTCTAACCTGTTGGTAGCCACCTTCCCAGGCAGAACTTTAGTGAGGGCTAATGGCATGGCAAAGCCACGGGCAGTGCATGTGGTGGTGTGGATGTGGGGAGGGGGATGCCCTCCCCCATCAACACCCGAGGCAAGTAGAACTATATGAGCTAGCGAGCTGTCCCTGCCTCCCATGAGCTTCAACACTCAGGAGGTGCTCATTGCTACAAGAGGTGAACTAGCCAGGGCAATGCAGGAGAGTTCACCACGGTGGTGAGGACAAGGGAAAGCTGGTGGGCTGATTAACCATGCAACTACTCAGGCCCAGAATCAGGGTTCTCTGTTGGCCCACCCCAATATCCACCCCATCTGTGATCTGCTGGTGCATATGAAAGGACTGGTCCTGCAGACACAAAGTTGAGGGATCTCCATGACAAGGCAACAATAGGATAACCCAGAGGAGTTCCAGAGAGGGGCCATCGATAAAGTAGCAGAAACCAGAGGCCTCGAACCACAGACTCTGCAATGAACACTTGCAAGGAAAGAAACATGGATAAAAGGGTTTACTGCGTGACTCACTGTGTCACACCACAGCTTCCATGATGAGATTGATTGTATTCTTCTTTTTTTTCTCTTAAATTTTATTTTATTTTATTTGGGGGAATGTTGCAAGGGCAGAGGGTGGACACGAAGGGATGGGGAAACAAATGGGATGGAGACACGTGGTGTGAAAGACACAAAGAATAAATAAAAAAGGAAAGCTAAAAAAAATTATGGAGAATGAAATCATATTGTCACTCCACAGGGCTGAGCAACCCTTTCTGGATGTCTGGTCCTTAGGTGTGTTCTGGTTTGCACTGGGTGACTTCTGGGTGTTCTGGCTCTAGTCCTTCAGTTGCACAGCTTGCCAGCTTACCAATCTGTGCTCTAATGCACACTGGAAAAGATAAATGGCGGTATCTATCTTCCTGTCTATCGCTAGTTTATCTTCTCCAGTTCTGCCGTGTCTCATTGTTAATCCAATCTACTGCTCTTCTTCACAGATCCTGGCTAGCATATATATGTCCGTGTCCACGTCTGTGTGTGTGTGTGTGTGTGTGTGTGTGTGTGTGTGTGTGTGTGTGGTAGGGCTCAATAGGTCTCTTCTTCCTTTCGTTGTCTGCAGGCTCCCCGCAATCTGGGCCCCACAACCTCTCTCATTCTGTATGTTAGATACAGATAAGTTGCTTAATTCCTGACACAGGCTGGCATCTATGTGCTACTCTGCACAATTTAAAACCCCTCCTACGCGAGTGTCCCCAAGTCTTTTTCTTTTCACCCTGAGCTCCGAATTGTCATCATTTACTCTCTATGAAAAACAGGTCAAGTTCTTGAGATGAATTGTTGAAAGGGGACAGAATAAGCACTTCATTTTGTTACTGCGAACAGGGATAAAAGAGGACTTAGACAGATGAGATTTGAACCTTGCTTTACCTGCTCTATAGCCTTGGGCCAAATGACTTAATCTTTGTGTCTGTTTCCACTCAGCATACAAACACATGCGTGATACCCACATTTGCATTTTAATGAATAACAAAGTGAAGCAATGCATGCGAGGTGCTTATTCAGTACCTGGTCCAGTAGGAACTCAACTACTGGGTTTTTTTTTTTTTAATTAACTTCCCAAGCTTGTTAGAACTAGTTTTTTTTAAATATTTGTTTATTTATTCTGTATACAATATTCTGTCTGTGTGTATGCCTGCAGGCCAGAAGAGGGCACCAGACCTCATTACAGATGGTTGTGAGCCACCATGTGGTTGCCGGGAATTGAACTCAGGACCTTTGGAAGAGCAGGCAATGCTCTTAACCACTGAGCCATCTCTCCAGCCCCTCAACTACTGTTTTGTTTTTTTTTTAGTTTGTTCATTTGTTTTTGGTGTTTAACTGCTTGAAAAGAACTTTTTTAATTAAAATATGATCACATCATTTCTCTCCTTCCCTTCTCTCCCCCCACTCACTCTCACACCCACCTTGTTCTCCCCTAAATTCATGGCCTTTCATATTTCACTGTCAGCACACACACAATCATAAATCTGTGAAGAGAACTTGTTCAGTCCAGCTAACATTATTTGCGTGCATACAGTTTCAGGGCTGACCAGTTAGTGTTAGATAACAACTAGGGGGCTCGTGCCTGAGGAAGACTATTTCTCCCCTGCTCAGCATCCCTCAGTTCCCTGTAATTCTTGGCTTAGGGGTGGGGGTTCTTTTCACCCCTCATCAAAGAAACTTCTCTTTAAAACAGAGGAGACCATTACAGGAAGCCGTAACTGATCCTAAGGCAGAGAACACACCATCATGGGATGCTTACTCCAGTTGATCCACTTGTAACACCTAAGGCTCAGTGAGCATCATGGAGAAGGGATCAGAAAGACTGCCAAGCCAGAGAACCAGGAAATCAGTTGTGAGGTTGTATCTTCTAGAAACAACCCATGATACTGCAACAACGTGGCTTCCAAAACAAGATCTGGACCAGGACAGCACCAACAGACGCGGTCCATTTCTTACAACTGAATTCTGTGTGTCTCTTCTGCCGCTCTCCAAAATGATGCTTCTTGTACATCCAACCCATGAACTAGTATTTTTAATGTACTTTTCTCCTTTTCTTTACTTTGTTACTTATTCTAACTTTTAAAAGTATGCTTGGCACACTTTTACACCTTTCCATATATCATATATGTACATTATATATACATAAAGGCAGAGGGGCACATCTATACACAAGTTAATACGGATACAAGTGCCATGTATAAATTTCAACATCATATACAGCAATTTCTCAATCAATAGTTTGAGGAAATTAAGGCCATTATTTTCTCTACATGCCCACCTTTCTATTTAAAAGCAAAACCAAAAGCCCACTATTTTGTCTTTTGAAGTAAGCACTGCCTGGAGATGCTGCTTGTGCAGACTGGACACGCCTTGATAGCAGGGACAGAATGGACCTGGCAGGCTCAGCTATGAGGAAGAGCGCCTTTCACGGGGCAGGAGCCAGCCCATGCGTATGAGGAAGAGCGCCTTTCATGGGGCAGGAGCCAGCCTATGCGTATGAGGAAGAGCGCCTTTCACGGGGCAGGAGCCAGCCTATGCGGGGGAAAGCCCATGCCTCCCAGGCAGAGGCTCCATGAAGTCAAGCAGGAAGAGGTTGCCTGCATGGGAGTGGCCACAGGAACCACAGAGAAGAGCAGGTGAGACACATAACAGGGCAAATTCACCACCAGTCTAAACTAGTCAGGAAAAGCTACCAGTCAGACATGTCTAGTCAAATAAGTATCTATTTCTAAAGAAATTAAGGTAAAAGCAACTTTTGCCAATTTTTATTGTTGCTTTGTTTTTCGAGATAAGGATTCTCTGTAGCTTTTGGAGCCTGTCCTGGAACTCACTCTGTAGACCAGGCTGGCCTCAGACTCACAGAGACCCGCCTGCCCCTGCCTCCCGAGTGCTGGGATTAAAGATGTGCTCTACCACCCAGCTGTTTCACTCTTCACAGTGGAAATAGAAGGCTTTTGTTTTATCTGTCTTCTAAATACTAAATGGCATGGCGATTTCTGATCCTAGCGTAGGAGTCTCAAGGGTCTGAGACAGCCAGCTTCCCAGGAGCAGCTCTGTACTCGGAGTGTGTGGCGGGCACCCATTGCTGAGGAAAGCAGCGAGCTGTCTCCCCGATGCCTGCAAGCAAACTGCTCGGCATTCCACGCACAAAGCCATTTGCAAAGCATCTAACTCTCTCCTCCTCCTGGAAATGCTCTCAGAAGAAAAAAAAAAACAGTGGCAAGCGTAGAAACCTCACCCCAAATCCATGTTAAAGCCAGCAGAGCTGAGTCCCTTGAGGCAGTGTGATAGACACCACGGTCAACCATCTCTAAGGAAGGAACCTGGGGCGATCAATAGCTATTACTGCCCACTACAACTATGCCCTCAGAAAAGGCCAATATACTGTAGAAAGGCCATTCATATCCTTCCTACGTGACAGGTTTCTCTGTTCTAGATATTTCATTAGTCCTGAATGGTTTCTGGTTTCTGCTTCTACCATGTAGCCCAGCAGTGACCATGCAGCTTCAGCAGCTGCATCCAAACGCCGGAGAAGATGTGGCCACCCCGGATCTGCAATAGCAGCAGAGAGGCCCAGGGAAATCCCTTTACTATGGGTTCTTCAACCAGCCCTGAGTCAGAGGACTGACAATCTTCGAGCTGACTAACCAGAAAGAAAGGAAACACCCTCCACCGAGACAATTAATTTACAGCCTGCAAAGCCCCAGCAAGAGCCTTCCGGAATGAAATGCAGAAAGGCCTGCAGGCAGCAGGCTGGAGGCAGCTGGCACCTAACTGGATGGGCAGCGCAGTGAGTAAGGAAAGACAGAAGACTGCCGTGTAAGACAGCCTGGGTTCACTCCTGCTCCGCCCTTCGCCCGCCATGGAGCCCAAAGGCAGTTACTGATGTGCCTGATTTGAGGCACATGGAAAGGGCAGCAGCCATTGTGCTACTGAGCAGAGGAAAGGAGAAGCTGGACTCAGTGCCAGGCACAGCAACCATCACGCAAGCAGGCTGGGTTCTCAACGGAACCTTCTGAGAACAGGAATATGTGGACAAAACTGCCTTTTCCCCAGTCCAGCGCATTACTGGATTCAGTATAAATCATACCCGCCCCAAGTTTGCCTTCCCTATTTGTTTAATCAAAAGCATTTCAAGGCTATATGATAAAAGAATGTTAAAAATGTATTATTTAAAATGGGCCAGGCGGTGGTGGCACATGCCTTTAATCCCAGCACTCAGGAGGCAGAGATAGGCAGATCTACCTAGGAATTCAAAGCCAGCGTGGTCTAGAAAACAAATTCCAGAACAACCAGGGCTACACAGAGAAACTCTGTCTCAAAGACACAAAAATTAAATAAATAAATTAAATAAATTTTATATGGTAACTATCAGATATTTAAAATACCTGTCTCCACTTCCTGCAACATATACGTGTGTGTGTGTGTGTGTTATAAAAAAAAATCTCCTCAGAACATACTTAACAGGAATTTATCAAGCAAATGAAAACATTTTCCATGTCCATGTGGGCAGTTTCCTTAGTCAACTGGCACATCAGACTGGGAATTTAAAATGTAGATTGGAAGCTTACTTTACCACAAAGAATCCCAAGAGTTTCTTTTCTTTCCTTGAGAAGTCTCGGATTTCCCATATGAAAATAGAAGGCTTGGGCCTAATGACCGGGGAGTCCTAGGAAGACCACAAGGTTCTAGAAAGTCCACATTGCTCGGGCCTTGTGCTCTTCCTCCTCAGTCACTGGGACGCTGGCCATGACTTGTCTCCTGGCTATTGATCAGCTCCCAGCAGGCTAAGATAACTCCCTCCCTAGCCCCAAGTAGCAAGCACGCAGCCTCCTAATGAAAAACCTTGCATTTAATCAATAAAATTGGAAGCTTTTGTAGTGATTCACTCTTACCCTTTTGCTGTTTAGCTGATTTCCCCACCGCCTAGGTTTCCTAGTAATGTAGTTCCTACCGACTTTGTTCAACCAAGTCACTCACCATTTTTCTCCGCCCTAAGTCAACATTTAGAGATTGACAGCTTATTTTTCTCCTTTATTCCTTGTCCTAGTCAGATTCAAACTATCTTCATGTAATTGTGTTCTCTTTTTGTTGATGTTCTGGGTTACCCTACAAGCTCAGTTAAATTCTTGCAGGCGGTAGCTCTCAGCACAGTAGTTTTCAGATTATCAGGTCTCTAGTTCTATTACAATCTCCTCAGTCTCCAATCACGTTACCAAGGCTGGAAATGCATGTGGGTTTCTACAATATCTCTGCTGAGTAAAATAACACCATCCATAGTCACTATTATTTCACAAGAGAATTTTAATATTAAAAACCAGGAGGAAGCCAATGTTAGAATAAGATACAGTTCCTGGGTAGAATAACTAATAACCAACCTCATGGCTTTATGAGCAAGGCTCCATAGCAGCGTCCTGACTTCTCTCAACTTTCCTGTACAGAGATGAGATGTCAGAGATGCATGTGTGGGCCATGGATGCTTAAGAGGCAGGCAGGGGGCTACACACTACAGCACCTGCCGTTTATGGATGGGTTTTAGGAGATGGCAGCTTGTCTTGGGCTAGCGTTTGCATCCAGATTCTCCATAGAGTTCTGTCTTGGGGCGGCACCTGCTGATTTTCTTGATATCCCGACTCCATAAAGCCAACTTTGCACATTTCACATATGTGATACAGACATAACAAGTTGAACCTCGCTATGCTCTTATCTCAAGAGGATGCGCCCACATTGCCATTTTCTACTTCCACCTGTGTGTAGAATCTGTCTTTCTCCGTCTTATGTGCTCAGGCTTCTGAAATCTTTCATTATTCCAGGTAGATGCATTCACTTTGCTCAATATGTTTGCACCCATCTTCCCTTAATTTTTTTCTACTGATAATTTATTTTTTTATTATTAACTCTGTAATCATTTATGTGTGTCTATTTCTATAATAGTTAATAATAACATTATGCATAGTGAAAAACATCTTTTTAAAATTTCTCTCCCTTAAAGATCATTAAATTATGTGAGAATGGTCTCATTGAGTCTAGACAGTCCTATAATGCTCTCTAAAGTGAACTATATTAGGTAATAAAATCTTGCATACCTATAGCCATTAGAGAATATAAGATAATGAAACTGTTCAGGTGATTTTTTTTATACATATTTGAGGTTTTTTTAACAAGCAATAAAGAAATAAATGTAAACATTGAGAGAAAAGAAGATAAAGGGAGGAAAATTTAGGACTGCCACAATCCATGCCAACACATTTAAAAGAAATAAGCCATATTCCTGCTGATATTAAGCCCAATAATCCATTACGATAAATACATGAAGAATGGTCTTAGTTGAACTGAGCCACTTTGATACATCAACAATAACTATCTATTTGTCTGTCTATCTAACTTTTGTGACGATGGGGACTGAAACCAGGGCTTCATGAATACAATGCAAGTTTTCCACCACTGAGCTACAGCCCCAGCATATAACACAAGGTAGGACACTAAAATTTGTCCTAGAAACATCTTCTCTTATTTTCCTTCATATTAAGAGTCCTTTTACCTTTCAAGAAAAGAAAGGATTGATGGTCACATCTTCAGAGCATGTGACCTGGGTAGTACAAATCTTCTCTTCAGTCCTAAGTAACACGTACACACTGAAAACGACCCGTGTATACTCTCCCAGATTCAATAACATACATGCTAGTAAGTTTTTAGATCAGATTTCCATCACTTACCAAAATAAGTCCGGATATTAGTGAGGAAGTGCCTGTCAGGGCCACGTAGAACTTCGGTGTTAACGTGTTCAAAAACATGCTCACTGGGAAAAAAAGAAAAAGAAAAAGGAAGAAGAATAATTAGAAAGGCATGACTGTAGCTCTTTGTTTCTTAAGATTATGTATGCATGTGTGTGTGTGTGGTCTTTGTGTGTGTGTGTGAGTGCATGGTGTTTGGTCTACATTTATGTATGTGTACTACATGTATGCAGTATCCAAGGACAAAAGATAGTATCCAAATCCCCAGAACTGTAGTTACAGATGATAGTTGTAGCTGTCACATGGGTGCTAGGAACTGAATCCCCACCCTCTGCATGAACAATGAGAGCAATTTCTCTAGCACCTAACTCATTTATCTTGATTCCTTGTGAAATCACTTGTTTCTGGTGACCAGAATTCCCAGAACCATAGCAAAGTCCAACTGGTACATTGATTCAGAAAGGCAGTTATCAGGTTATACCCTAAATGATACAATACCTGCCAGAAAAAGTGAGCCTAGTGGTACAGTAGTGGTCTGACTGTTAGGGGTGTATCCAATGGTTTTCTGGTTGGATTGAAGCCTGTATCACAGAAAGGGATTTATGCCTAGTTATTTAAACCTGGTCAGAGGCCTTTGGCTGAGGAAGGCACAGGTCTTTGTTACTGACTGCTATCATTTTGCTCAATGGAAAATTCAAATTGCCTTTTAAAATATTAACATTTGTGTCCATATATTAGGGCTATTTTCAAACTGAGTCAGATAAAATTCTTTTTGCAGTAGATACCCAGCAATTCAGAGACTCATAACTGGTCAGTATGCTGAGAATAAGTAGCAGCTGAGTGTTCATCCTAACTTGGATACTTATTATACCTTCAAAGCTCAGCGTATATCACAGAAGAAGGAAAGGAAGGAAAATAAGGATCAGAAGATGGCGAAGAGTGCTGTAAATTCTCTTCTGTGTGGGTCATGACTGTTGCACTCAGGAACTCCCAGCAGCTATGGCTACCTGCACAAGACCTAGGCAGGAAAAGCAGCCAATATTCCCATCTGGGTGTCTGCGTGGGGCATGGGTTCGGGAGGCTCCAACCCTAGTTGGGGTGCTACTGGTAATTGATAGCTGCTAAAGAAGGGTGAGTCTTAGATTTTTTTGTGATATTTCACAGGTAAGTTTAAAGACACTGTTGGGGTTATTTACTATTTTGAATTAATATTATTTGGTTCTGGTTAGCAGGGGTTGAAGAAAAATTTGTAATTAAGAAGAAATCAGAACCACTAAGTGAAACCTTTGGTTTGCTGGGAGACTCAGTGGTGATCAACTGGAACTGAGAAATTATCAGTGATTAAGAAGACACCAGCATCATGTAGGTGAAATCTTCTAGGAAGCGTTTCCTCAGGGTCAGCATATAGCATCTATGGTCCAGAGGGAGCCATGGTGATAACTTGTGCTGGCAGTGGACTTTGGTCATGTGTAGAGTTACCCTGGTGGTGCTGTCTGAGTTGAACTGAGCCACTTTTATACACTAGCAATAACTATCTATTTGTCTGTCTATCTAACCTTTTTGATGATGGGATTGAAACCAGGGCTTCATGAATAAGATACAAATTTTCCACCACTGAAAGTATGATGGGGTCATAGAGAGCAGCTGAGGTTTGGCACTGAGAAAACACCAGGCGAGGCATGGGTGAAGGTGCAGCCTGAGTGGTAGTTGAAGACCCAGGGCTGAAGGTGATGCAAAGAGGCTGAGACTTGGCATCATAAAGAAAGTCCACACTACTGGTGCAGCCCAGTTGCAGAAATAGACCCCAGCATTTAGGAGGTGCCAGTACCATAGCCTCACCACCAAGAACAGCAGCAGCGGTGAAGAGGAAGCAGCAGGAGCTTTGATGTGGGAAGGTCATTTGTCTATCTGTTGTTTCATTGGTTAATTAATAAAGAAAATTGCTTAGCCTGATAGGTCAGAACATAGGTAGGCGGGGAAGGCAGAACAGAATGCTGGAAAGAAGGGAAGTGAGGTCAGACGTGATGGAGCCAACCGCCAGGTCAGACATGCTGAATCTTTCCCAGTAAGCCACCACCTTGTGGTGCTACACAGATTATTAGAAATGGGTTAAGCAAGATGTGAGAATTAGCCGATAAGAGGCTAGAACTAATGGGCCAGACAGTGTTTAAAAGAATATAATTTGTGTGTTGTTATTTCGGGGCATAAGCTAGCCAGGCGGCTGGGATCCGGGCGGAACGAAGCCCGCAGGTCATTCTACAAAGCTTAGAAGACAAACTGTGTTTGCTGTAGAAGGTGGAGTTAGAACAGAGGCCATAGCCCTTTGGAGGAATGCAGAAGGTCCTGAAGGAATCCCAGATATGGAACATTTAGTTATTCACACAGAGTTTGGTTTTGCTCTGTTCAAAACTGTGACTGCACTCTGGTTCTTCCCTCTTGATGTAAGAAAGTGTTCAACTTAATTTTTATTTCACAGAAATCCACAGTAGAGAGATATTGAACTTTTAAGGGAAACTTGGGATTTTTAGAGACTGAACTTTTAATGTGTTTGAATTTATAAACATGTGGGACTTTTAAACTTATTCATGTTTCATATTGTGAGTTTTATATTAATATGTCATTTGGGGAATAAGTAAGAAAAGATTCTAATTGAAAAACGATGCACTTGTGTGTCAGGTTGACAAGGGGTGAGTTGTGCTTGCTAGTTTTATGTCAACCTGAAACAAGTCATCTGAGAGAAGGGAACCTCAATTAAGAAAATGCCTCCCAAAGATCTGGATGGAAGCAAGCCTGTAGGGCATCTTCTTAATTAGTGATAGATGGATGAGGGACCAGCCCATTGTGTGTGGTGCTACCTTGGACTGGTGGTCCTGGGTTCTATAAGAAAGCAGTTGAGCAAGCCATGAGGCCAGTAAGCAGCACCCCTCCATGGCGTCTACATCAGTTTCTCTCTCCAGGTTCCTACCATGTTTGTTCTTGTACTGACTTCCTTTAGTGATGATGGCGTAGAAGCTGAATAAGCCCTGTCCTCCCCAGGTTGCTCTGGTCATGGTGTTTCATCACAGCAATAGTGACCCTAAGATAGGCAGCAATGTAGACCTGAGGCAGTCACCAGCACAGTAGTTTGGGAAAATAAAAGCCAACATGGATATTTGGTAATGCTGGTTATTACAGGATGCTCAAAATGAATGATAAAGAAAACCACTGCCCACCAAGAGCTTCATTCTTGGCCATTCATAAATAACACATAACTCCTGTCTCTGCTGTCATTTAACATGCTGAGATGCAAGGCTCTGGAAATCCGCTAAAATTGCAGCTGAGGGGATGCTTTTCTGTAAATCTGGGAATAAAGTATATTTATAATATATCTGTAAATAGTCTTTTTCTAGAGATATTTTACTATAGAGCATTTGTATAACCTTACAAAACCAGTTTTCCATCCAGTCGGTTGAGCTGGGATTAAAGGCGGAGCAGGAGCACTTCTACTTCAGCTCCCGTTCCTCCCCTGCTCCCCTTCTGCCCTGGGCTCCTAGCCTCAGCTCTCATATGCACAGGCCTCTGAAGAAACTTATCTCTGTGAGGGAGAAGCATGGAGATTTATTTTTAGACTCATTCCTAAATCATTCTGTCTACTTTTCTTCTACCCTGATGTTGCCTTGGCAACTTTACAGGTAAACTGTTTCTGCCTTCCAGAGCAGCCAGCTCCATTGGAACACATTCTTCCTTTTCTCAGCTGTGACCCGAGAAGGTATTGTTAGAGCATGCTATATTAATATGAACAATGCAGCATTAGTTCTTCATGTCACCTCCCGCCTTGCTAGGGAGAGGTCATCTGACACATTTTCCTGTCATCGGGCTCAAAGCCCCAGGACCCTAAGGACCAGGGAAGCAAGATCCCAGATGGTGAGTTCCCTTCTGCTTACAAATGCACACTGCTGAAGAGCTGCATCCTGATGGAAAACTAGAGAAAAACATTCACACGTCATATTCTCAATCATTTGTGCTGGGTGTGAATCTAAGTTTAAAGGTGATTTTTAAAAGTCCAATATAAATACAGCAGAAGTAATTTTCTGATGCCTTGTACTTTGTATCCTCCCCCCCCATCCCCTTGCCCAGTGTGTGTGTGTGTGTGTGTGTGTGTGTGTGTGTGTGAGAGAGAGAGAGAGAGAGAGAGAGAGAGAGAGAGAGAGAGAGAGAGAGAGAGAGAGNGAGAGAGAGAGAGAGAGAGAGAGAGAGAGAGAGAGAGAGAGAGAGAGAGAGAGAGAGAGCATGTGCACTATCTAAAGTACACATGCAAGATGAAGTGCACATCAGGTAGATCCAATGACTACATCTTCAATAAGCCAAGAACCTCCCAGATATTATGAGATACAATGCCCAGAGAGCATGACATTTGCTATATAGCAGCTTTAAATTTAGTCATTTTGGAGGAAGGAGAAGGGAGAAATAGAGTTATAGTATAACCTCAAAATTAAGAGAAAAACTTTTAAGAAAGAAATTGGAATAAAGACTTGCCCTACCAAACTCGAAAGACACTTTTCTTTTTAAGACAATTTTATATGCAAATAGTTTCAAAATGCATTGTGTGTACTTGACTTTGCCCTTCAATAGAATGCCTCTAACAAATTTCATTCTTCCAGTAGTAACTCTACCAACACAGACACAAACTGTGCCACTGTTAGCATGCAGTGACGTTTCCAGAAACTGATTTAATTCTTACGTCAACACTATTTCCCTCCAAAACTGAGTGATAGAAGTATTCTTCAAGCCTTTTCGCGTTCTTTTTACCATTTGGAGTGCCAATCCCGGAGTAACTATTATTTTCATTGTGTGCCTGCTCTAATGTGCTCTCTCTTCCTTAAGATGTGCTATTTAAAATCTGTTGTAAACTCAAAGGCAGATAATCAACTGCGGTTCAGCGAGCGATGTATGTCCAATGTGTATCAGGCACTGCGTAAAGTTCTGATGACTCAAACGGGCTTGACATGTAACTCTTGTCCTTAAGGAATTGGGTATTTTTTTGAGAAGCAAAAATGGGAACAATATAACAGTCTATTATGACTCTGATAGCCACGGAGGTGCTCTTTCCTCAGCCCTGGCTGGAGCGGGAGACAATGTGCACCAATGTGCTCCTTTGAGAAAGCCTCAAATAGTGCTCCAAAGGACATGCACTGGAAACATGCAAAGTAGGAGCTGTTGACTGACAGCCAAAATGAAGGCGTTCTTTGGTAATCCTTTGAGGCTCTGCTGTGTGTACTCTATGCATTGGCTTTTTTTCCTCATTTAATGCCTGGAGTCTAATTGGAAAGGCTAGACTGCTGGATTCTTGCCGAGCAGAGAATCACTGGCATGAGTGACACTTGTTGTCGTGGGCAACTGTGGCGAGTGATGTAAAAACACTCCCAGAATTCCTTGTGTTCACACTGGAGGGGACCTACAGTGTCAGCCGTGTAAAATGTTTTCTATCTGTTTGGGAGAAATTTTGACCCTGACTTCTCACTTATCCCTTCTTCACTTGAATTTACACAGAAAATATTGTAGAAACATCTGTGGTTAGGTTTAGAAGAACGCATGCTGCAAAGTTGAATATAGGAATTTATTACCTAATATGCCAGAGATAACTGCCTAACTGGAAGTTAACAATATTAGCAACAGTAATGTTCTATAGCAAATAACTTAAATATAAAATTCATAGCAATAACAAGAAAGGCAAGGAGGACATTAACAAGAGTAGAAAAAGACATCTGTACGTCCTGATAAATCTTCTACATTTATTAATATTAGCTAATTCATTTAGCTATATAAATGGGCCAAAGAAGCAACTGTGAGTCACAGGCTGGTAAACCCCAAATTTAATTCCAGATTCAGTTTCAATTTTTCTTGCCTCCCCCCCTCTCTCTCTCTCTCTCTCTCTCTCTCTCTCTCTCTCTCTCTCTCTCTCTCTCTCTCTCTCTCTCTCCCCCCCCCCCTCTTTCTCCTTTCATTCTCTAAAAGTTCAGAAACTAACATACTTCTTTTTGGGGGTAGAGCTACCATCCAAACCAAAGTCTGCTGGTAACTTGTTGTGTATGATCCAGACAACAACTGGTTCTCAATGTGTGGGTGGTGACCCCTATGGGGCCAAGTGACCCTTTCACAGAGTTTGCCTACGAACATCCGAAAACATAGAAATTTATATTAGGATTCACAACAGCAGCAAAATTACAGTTATGAATAGCAACAAAAATAATTTTAAGCTTAGATGTCACCGTAACCCAAAGAACTATATTAAAGGATTGCATCATTAGAGTAACCATATTTTCTGTTTTGAATGTGTTTAATTAAGTAATAAACTGGGAGAGAAGGTATTGGCAGAGGCTGCTCATTTATTTCCCAGCCACCCAGAACTGAAATAATCACACTGAGACTATATTAATTGTAACACTGCTTGGTCAATGACTCTAGTATATTCCTAGCTAGCTCTTACATCCTAAATTAACCCATTTCCATTATCTGTGTATCATCATGAGGTAGTGGCCTACCAGTAAGGTTACAACACATCTGTCTCCTGCAGTGGCTACACGGTGTCCCACTGACTCTACCTACTTTTTCCCAGCATTCAGTTTAGTTTTCCTGCCTAGCTCTTTTCTACCCTATCACAGGCCAAAACAGCTTCTTTATTCATTAACCAATAAAAGCAACACATGAACAGAAAGACTTCCCACATCAGAAAGGGACAGAGAGAAAAACATTATCTAATTAGGTACTTAAGTTATCCATCAGAAACTCATTGATAAGCTCCCCAGTATAAAGAGTCCAGGCAGAGCCAACTGTCCCCACACAGGATGCTTTTGAGTAAAACCAATAACAGAAGGGTGAGTACTAACTCCAATAGAAGTGGACTGGGAAGTTGAGGCTGTCTACTGGACTTACTAGCTGAGTTTTATGTTGAGTTCATGCTGAACCTTCCCACTGCAGGCCCATTTATAAGTGGGATCAAAGGGTAACGTCTGTGGAAGTGGTTCATCTTCTAGCTGTTCTCCAGGACACAATGTGCTCACTCTGGGACAGCATTACTGCTCTCTTCCCTCTATTACAGAATCCAATCCATGCCCAGATGTCAGAGGATGCAATGGACTGGGTCTACAATGGCGGCAGGGCAACCCCACTTCCAGACCCAGCTTCTTAGTAAGACCCAACCTAAGTAACAATTTCCCAGTGGAATGTTGATTACAAGCTGTTGTAGCCATGTCCCTTTGACCACCTGAGTGTACAGTCTTGCTGGAACAACCAGGCAGGCTAGGACAGAGGAATTCAGCTAGGACAGAATAGGCTCGGAGCTTCATTATTAGTATACTTAGCTTTACATTTGTACCAAATAGCCAATTTCTATTCCAGAGGGCACCAAACATTATCCCTCCAGGTCTATGACTAGAACTGAATCTCTAAGGGTAAATCATAAATGCAGCTTGCTTCACATAATTACTATGGATGAGAGACAAAGAAAATTGGAGCACTAATATTTTCAAATATCAATAAGCCAGTTTCTTTAAAAAAAAAAAACTCTAAAAGATGCATCTAAATACCAGATGCTCAGTACTGTCTCTGATAGACACGTTCCCAGTTCCTAAGGTGACATTTTTCATGTTCATCTCTATTCTTATTGTCTCAAATGGTGTTCAGTCACTGCTGTCCCTCACTGGGATATGATCTATTCATCTGTAACAAAGAACAAGTTGTGTATACTTAGGACATACGAATACCTGTAAAACCAAGGCAGTTATTTTAGAGATAGGTAAGCATTTGGCTAAAGCCCAATGTTAATGAAGCCACTACCACTAAGTCTGACTGTGGCAATTAACTTCATACCAAGAACGGTAGCACAAACTCAGAAGGGACCCATCTAAGCAGTAATATTAGGAATAGGTATTGCCATGGTGCATGGGGAGCAAAACGCTGTATCACTATGACAGTAGCCCAAATCAAATCTTTTAAAATGGTAGGTTGACTAGGACTACACCAAATAAAATAATAATAATAATAATAATAATAATAATTAATAATAATAATAAACCAAAGTTTCCTTGTACAAAAAGAACTAAGCATTGGGCATTATATTAACTAAATAAAAATGTGCTACAAACTATTAAAATTAAAATAATACAGTTTGTACATAAACAGATATTCAGACAAATAGAAAAGAATGGAGAACTGAGAAGTGAACCCACCTACCCAGAGCCAACTGATCTTTACCCAAGGTGCAAACAATATTCATCGAGAAAGGGTATTTTCAGTAAATGGCTGTGGTAAAATTGGCTGTTCACATGTAAAGAATGAGACAAGACTCATCTCCTTCAGCTCATACAAAAATCAACTGAAAACAGATGAAAGACTTACACATCGTGGCAATGTATTATGATCAATATAACTCTTACATCCTAAGAGAGTGGAACTTGTGATAGACTTCAAAAGCAGACTTTAGCCGGGCATTGGTGGTGCACGCCTTTAATCCCAGTACTTGGGAGGCAGAGGCAGGTGGATCTCTGTGAGTTCGAGACCAGCCTGGTCTACAAGAGCTAGTTCCAGGACAGGCTCCAAAGCCACAGAGAAACCCTGTCAAAAAAAAAAAAAAAAAGCAGAGTTTATACTGAATTCTGAACTCAAAAGACGTTATCCCAATTGTACCCAACCTATCTGCTGGACCTGCCTCAAAAAGAACAATTTAACATCCGACCTCAGTTGCCTTTCCCATGTAATCCACTTTATTTAAATATTTATTTATTTATTATATATGTATGCCTGCATGCCAGAAGGGGGCACCAGATCTCTTATAGATGGCTGTGAGCCAGCATGCGGTTGCTGGGAGTTGAACTCAGAACCTCTGGAAGAGCAGTCAGTACTCTTAACTGCTGAGCCATCTCTCCAGCCCTGTAATCCACTTTTTAAGCTAAAGCATCACTGTAATCTTCAGTTATGTATCTTCCATGCCCCTGGCCTGGAGTAATGCATGTGTGTTATGATAAGCATTTGCTGGAGATTCCAAAGTAGTCTTAAAAATTGAATAGCCACCATAATTGTTAAATCCTATATACAGATAGAGCTTGATAAACAATGATTATCTGTTATCTGGGGTCAGTTGTGATGGAGGAAGGTCATTGGTTAATTATAATAAACCAACTGCTTGGCCTCATAGCTTAGAACATAGATGGGAGGAGTAAACAGAATAGAATTCTGGGCGGAAGAGGAAGTGAGGTCAGACTCTGCTCTGCTCTCCCAGGGAGACCCAACAGCTCTGCTCTCTGGAGCAGAGAGGCCATGCTTAGCTCTCCTGGGTAGACTCAACAGCTCTGCTCTTTGGAGCAGAGACGCCAAGCTCTGCTCTCCCAAGCAGCTTCGACCCAGGATGGACTTAGGCTAGAATCTTCCCGGTAAGCACACCTTGGGGTGCTTACACACATTACTAGAAATGGGCTAGTCCAGGTGTGAGAGTTAGCCTAGAAGAGGCTAGATAGAAATGGGTCAAGCAGTTAAATGAATACAGTTTGTGTGTTGTTATTTCGGGCATAAGCTAGCCAAGCGGCCGGGGTGTTGGGGACGCAGCCCCGCCGCCGCTCCTATTTCAACACAGTTGGAGTCAAGTACTTAATTCCTTGTAAAATATCTTTAGATATTCCTACTCATTCCTACTCCATGTTGTACTTTCTGGGGCACTCAATACAAGCAAAGTCTCTTGTTGGGGACAGACACACAGGATCAGAACAGACCCAGGGAGAGATTCACAAGACAGCCTTCAGGCAGACCCAGAGCCAGACTTACACGGCAGACCGACAGGAGTAATGGAAAACACTGGGAAAGTGAAGTAAGGCAGTCAAACCTGGTTACATCATACCACTGAAAAAGAGGATGAAGCAATATAAAAACCATAAATACTGATCCGTAACAGGAAAGGACATAAGTGCAGAGACATCACATGACATGGTACAACTACTGGTTTAAACGTCTTCCAAAGAATAAAAAGCAAACAGACACAAAACATGTACATGATTGAAAGGATATTTTCCAGGCTTTATCATAGGCAAAAACAAGATTAGAAATGATGGGAGGGGGCTGGAGAGATGGCTCAGTGGTTAAGAGCATTGTCTGCTCTTCCAAAGGTCCTGAGTTCAATTCCCGGCAACCACATGGTGGTTCACAACCATCTGTAATGAGGTCTGGTGCCCTCTTCTGGCCTGCAGGCATAAACACAGACAGAATATTGTACAGAAATGATGGGAATATGCAACCGACCCACACCTGCAGAGAAAATCAAACAAGAACCTTGTTGCTATGAAGAAATATTCAGGAAAACTCCAGCTTGAAGGATGCTGGAGGAAAGTGTAGCTCTGTTTGCCTGTTGTTGTTTTAAATGTTTAAGATTTATATGTACACGAGTGTTCTGCCTGCATGTATGTATGAGTACCATGTGCCTGGCTGGCACCTGTGTTTAGAAAAAGGCATTGGGGCCTCTGGAACTGGAGTGGGTACTGGAAACTGAACCTGGGTCATCTGGAACAACAAGCGCTCCTGACAACTGAGCCCTCCCTCCAGCCCTGGAAACTGCATTTTAAACCAACAGTTGTGTATGAGGTGACTGCCGTTCTTCCGTCACAGCATCAGCTACAAAGGGTGCTTTCTGTCTCCGTGTGGTATTTCCCTCTTCCTTCTTTTCCAGCTCACACAGAGTGGGTGTGTGCCCGTCTCCTCTCCCACTTCCTCAGAGTTTCTGAGGAGTCACCCTATGAATGGCGCTGCATGACATAGAGAGACACACCCGGATGACAGAGGACAGGAGCCTACTATTCTAAACCAGCCATCTGGGGGAGGAGGACAGCTGGAAATCAAGTTGCTCCTATCAGATTTCATCAAAATAAGAACATAATGTATGTTTCTATCCCTACCATGCTAGAAAACATAATAGAGCCTGGTTATGTTCCTGAATTAAAAACCTTTTGTAAATGCAATTTCTAAAGGACTAAAAATGTCAATGACCCTAACCTTTTGTTCCCTCCCACAAATGATGCTATGGCAGCAACTACTCATGGGAACTTCATGAAACATCCATGAATGAGTTAAATGTGTTCCATGTATCTTCTTGATTTTAAAATCAACGAATTTAAACAAATGTCATTATACCCTGTCTGCTTTGACAGGTCAGGAAAGTGAACTTCCGATCACGTATTGTTCAAAGGCACACAGCTGGTTGGAGCAGATCCAGCGATAACTGTAGACAAATTTACCCTGAAGGCTGAGTCCCAACCACTGTCCTGAGGGCTTCCCTCACTGGATCCCCATTCTAGGTGTCCTCTCACTGGCTATCTGTTTTGAGGGCTTTTCCATTGGACATTCCAAAGCAGGTCTCGTCCTAGGTGCACACAAACATTGCACATAAACACCTGTGCTGAGATCATCCCTTTCCACCTGCCTGCCCTGAGTGCCCAATCTCTCATTCACCAGGGCAACCACGGCTCTGACAGGCCTCCTAGGTGACACTTACAATGCCACCCTAACCGCCTTTCTGAGAACTCCTGCATTCCAGATTAAAGATCACTGACAAATGCAATGTATGGGAAATTAATGCCCAAAGATTGTGTTATTATAGGTCTTGTTTTCCAAGGACTAGAAAAATCACCTAGTTTCTGACCTATACCAGAAATTAATTGCATAATATTAGAATGAAAAGTACAACTTATGCTGCTGAATTGTGAATCACTAATTTGAGCACTTGGATGTCTATTTTTATATATTTGAGCCCTTGGGGTCTATTATCATTTAAATGACTATAGTGAATTAGTGTCCCTAATGACCAAGCAAAAACATGGTGGCTGGAACATCTTATTCCACAGCCGAGAATCAAAGAGAAGAAAAGAATAGTAGAAATTTTGTAGTCTTTTGAAATCTCAGAACCCATCCCCAGGGTCACACCTCCTCCAATAAAGCCACACCTTCTTAATCCTTCCCAAACAGTTCTACCAAGTGGAGACAAAGTATTCAAACATATGAGCCTATGGGGCCAGGCTCCTTCACACCACCACACTCTGTCATTATAAACATATGTCACCACAAGCATAATAAGCCATAGACAAGCTCCGTCTTCATCGGTTATCACCAGACTAAAAACCCAGTCCACTGCCTATGTTAGTTAGCAAACGGAGTTTGATAAACACCACCCTATCATGTCTCGCTGCCTTTAGACTAAAACAGAGGGGTTAAACCTGTGGTTCTCCACCTTCCGAATGCTACAACCCTTTCAAACAGTTCCTCAGGTTGCGGTGAGCCCCAACCACAAAATTATTTTCGTTGCTATTTCATAACTGCAATTTTGCTACTGCGGTGAGCTGAAATGTAAATATTTTTGGAGACAGGTTTGTCAAAGGAGTTGAGACCCACAGGTAGAGAACTACTGAGTTAAAGAGCTGTGTATTACATATAAAGTATCCCCACCCTGATCCTAAAGGCTCTTGTAATGAAGGCCTGATTCCCAGCTACGTGACCATATGGGCGCTGACTTTATGGCTGAGCTCTGGGGAGGTGAGCGCAGTTTCAGGAACTGAATCTCTGAGGGCATCCTTTGAGGTGTGTATCTTGCCATGGTTCCCTCCTATTGGCCAGGAAGTGAGCAACTCTGCCCTTCACACCTTACGCCATGCTGTTTTGCTTCACCAAGTTCCAGAAACAAGGGAGTTGCTCCTATAACCGAGACTTCTGAAACCATGAGTTAAGTGAAGGTTTTCTCCTTTTAAATTGCTTTTCTAAAGTTGTTTTTCTTACTCTTTTTGTAACAAAGCTAAAAATGTTTGGCATGTGACCCTTTACCAAAATAATGTGCTGATTCCTGGTTTATAGAAAGCAAACCAGGACTTCTCTCGTATTTCCTACTAATGTACCTGAGTGACAAAACAGACAGACAAACAAACAAAACCTGTGTGACCTTAGGGGAGCTATGAGCAACAGTTTGAAAGCACAAAGTTAAGCATACATTTCCCCTTTAAGTCCTATTAGGAAATCACTCTATTCTAATTTCTCAATTAAAAGGATAACCGTACCTTGGCAGTGGTGGTGTATGTCTTTAATCCTAGCCCTTGGTAGGCAGAAGCAGGAGGATCTCTGTGAGTTTGAGGCCAGCCTGGTCTACAAGAGCTAGTTCCAGGACAGGCTCCAAAGCTACAGAGAAACCCTATCTCAAAAAAAAAAAAAAAAAAAAAAAAACAGAAAAAGATAATTGGACAATTGTAATTGCAGCCTTTTAGCTCTAATAAATAGCAATACTAAAAATATATATTTTATTTCTATTTCCATAAAAATATTTTTAAAATGTTATATTAGACAATAGCACTATCATCAAATTTGGTACTTCTGGATTTTTATCATGGATACACCATGGATTTACATTCATGAAGCTGATGTCTTTATATGGGTCAAGAACTGGTTCAGAGATTAAGCTATTTAGATGGTGGCATTTTACTGTCAACTGGATTACATCCTCATTATTTAGCTAAACATAAGTACTGCTTATGTTTATAAGTAGATAAAGCTATAGCGCATAATCAACTGTAAAGATAATAACGGACAGGCAGGGTGGGCCTAATTCAGTCAGTTGAACTGACTTGTAACAGGCTTTGCTCATCAGAAATTCACTTGTAAGTTTAGCTTCACTTGCTGGTACTCAAGTGTTCTAACCCGTCCTTCCCACCAGCCTGCTTCACCCACTGAAGATATCTAGACATCCCCCATAATCTTGTGGGTCCACTCCTTGTTTCCTCCCACTCTTCTTATCCATGTCATGAGTTGAAAGTCGAACACAGTAAGTATTAAGTCTGAAAATACTTCTAAACTAAGTTTATCTCTTTATCACTTTAAAGAATACCAATTTCTTGGAGAAAAATTGCTACCTAGAAACAAATCTTAATATTTTATACTTATAGTACTATATAGTCAGTACTATATATGCTATATATATACAGTATATAGTCAGCATATATATGCTATACATATACAGTATATAGTCAGCATATATATGCTATACACATACAGTACTATATATGCTATATACAGTACTATATGTGCTATGTACACAGTACTATATAGTCAGTACTCTATATACTCTATATACAGTACTATATAGTCAGTACTATATATGCTATACAGTCAGTACTATATAGTCAGTACTATATATACTCTATATACAGAGCTATATAGTCAGTACTATATATACTCTATATACAGTACTGTATAGTCATGTCTATATAAACTCTATATACAGAGCTGTATAGCCAGTACTATATATACTCTATATACAGTACTATATAGTACTGTATATGCTATATATACAGTACTATATGCTATGTGTTCAGTGCTATATAGTCAGTACTATATGTGCTATATATACAGTACTATATATATATGCTCTACATACAGTACTATATAGTCAGTACTATATATTCTATATATAGTACTATGTAGTCAGTACTATATATGCTATATATACAGTACTATATGCTATATATACAGCGCTATATAGTTAGAACTATATAGTCAGTACTGTATATACTATATATACACAGAACTATTTAAGTCAGTACGGTATATACTGTATATATACATTACTATATAGTCAGTACTATATGTGCTATATATGTGGTACTATATGGTCCGTGGTATATACACTATATGTATATATAGTACTATATGGTCAGTCCTATGTCTCAGTCCTTGTTTCCTTGTGGCAAAGCATGAATTCTAAGAGAAGGTAGGGCTCCGCTAAAGAAAGAGACCTGCGGAGTCACCCACACTCTGTAAGTCACCAGGAGTGATGGAGTCATGTCTGTAATCCCAGGACTTGAAAGGCAGAGAAAGAAGATCACAAGTTCAAGGCTAGACAGGGCTACATAGAAAAGCCATTTCAAAAAATGTGTAAGACTTTCTATCTCTGATTAGTTTATCTGCAGCTGTACAATGAATGGAATGAATAAGAATTCTGCTATAAATAACATTTAAAACAATTTCTACAAAAACATTGCGGTCTAAAGAAAATAGTTATTAGCCTAGGAAAAGGTTAGTAAATTGTTTAGATATATTTAAACATTTCAGGTCCAAACCATTAAAAAAAGTAATTAATTTAAGAAAGACTTAAAACTCAAACGCTCAAGTATACTACCTGTAGATTATTGTCCTGAGTGTAATGAATTTTAGGAAGAGGACCACAGGTTCCTAGAGCCATGTCAGGACCTACTATGAACTAAATCAAAAGGAGGGAGTAAAGCTACTACATTCATAAAATTGTAAATTAATTCCAATCATATAATTATTGTTTTATCAATATTTGAAATAGAAGCCTTTCATATTTTTCAAGTAATGGTTGATATTTTCCTATTATTTTTTCCTACTAGAGACAGAAATTGAGAACCTGTTGAGACAACATTGACATAGAATTCTGAGCATTTCCTAAAACCTGTGCTTGCTTATATTGTGCATTCTGCATTTAGTTTAAGGATGATATTCTCTGTCCAGTGCAGTTCATGGACAGAAAAACTAAGTGGAATAAATAGGGCCAGTATGAGAATGTGTTAACAAGCATCTCTTGAATACAAATCTTTCTGGGATTCTTTGACAATCTGTAGACAGTTAAGAAATAATTTTAAGGAGATAATAGTGGGTGTGTGAACACACTTATCTTCAATATTCATGAACTATAACTATACAGGCATTATCTGTAAAACCAAATAAAAATCTACCTCAAAACGCAAAGGAGTAATATCAAGCAATAAGACATTTTCTAAAGCAAGAATATAGAGAAAATTTTAAAATAACACTTAAATTTAGTTTAAACTAAGATATTTAAGAATAATCTAACTGAGCAGAGCAAACAAAACAACAATGGCAAGAAAAAGACCTTCCTGGCTTTTCTAGAACAACCAAGAGAACGGCTTCACACATGTCTGTGTGTCTGAATCCCAGCTTTAGAAAGACGGACGCTGAACACGGAGACATCTTGACATTACAGTCAGTCACGTGTTTCCAGAGTTCTTTGTTTCAATACATCTAGTGCTGCATATGGATGCCACAGAGATCTATTCAGGAACCTGAAAGCTGTTCCTGTGCCAGAAAAAGAACCACTAGGGAAGCCAGCGTCTGATTTAATATGCACTGCACAGTGTCACCCACCCGGGCGAGGTCCCCTTCCTTTGGTGCTACTGTGTGCCATGTCACGACTTCACTACTGAGCTACAGCTAATTACAAGGCAGATGAAGTGCTAAGAAAGAGTTTACTCTAGACAATTAACAGACTAGACATTCATTGTCTTGGAGTGTTCTGCATATGCTAATTCAAACTTCATCACCCACAAAAGCATCCATGCAACCATGACTCTTTTTGTTCTGCTCTCTTTCAAGCCTCATAATAGCAGGAATGACCCTGACGTGGAGCATCCTGCTCACACCATGTAGCTGCCATTCATCTCCATCCAGCTGGGCATGAATTTCTGTCCCACTCTGGGCTTTAAGCAGGCATTGTTCAGTGCAAGTTGCTGTGCAGTAATAGAGTGGCAACTGCATAATGATTCTAGTACAAAGAGGGGAGCGCAGTAACGTGGGTTCACGATGCTCACATGATAACGCGGTAAGTATAGCAAATCTGTGTCACTATACGACTGGACTATCCCATCTAAACCAACATTCCCCTTAAACGAACGCTGTGGAAATGTGATCATAATCGCATAAGACCTTCTATTCTACTGTTAAGCTGTGAAAGTGCTCACTTGTAACTTTTTCTTTTCTTCTATGGTACTAGAGAAATGGTTCTCAGCCTGAGGGTCACAAACAGTTCTGGGAGTCGCATATCAGATATCCTGCCTATCAGATATGAACATTACAATTGATAGCCATTGATGTGGGAGTGTCATATATCAATCTGTTGATTTCATTGGTTAAGTTATAATAAACCAGCTGCTTGGCCTCATGGCTTGGAACATAGATGGGAGGAGTAAACAGAATAGGATTCTGGGCGGAAGAGGAAGTGAGGTCAGACTCTGCTCTGCTTCCGGAGAGACCGGACAGCTCTGCTGGAGCACAGACGCCATGCTCAGCTCTCCCGGGTAGACGCGATAGCTCTGCTCTCTGAGGCACACGCGATGAAGATGGATGTAGGCTAGAATCTTCCCGGTAAGCGCACCTTGGGGTGCTTACACACATCATTAGAAATGGGCTAGTCCAGGTGCGAGAATTAGCCTGTAAGGGCTAGAGTTCAGGGGCCAAGCAGTTCTTAAATGAATACAGTTTGTGTGCTGTTATTTCGGGCATGAGCTAGCAAGCGGCCGGGGTGTTGGGGACGCAGCCCCGCCGCCACTCCTATTTCAACAAGCCATAGCAAAATTACAGTTATGAAGTAGCAACAGAGATAAATTTATGGTTAGGGGTCACCATAACATGAGGAATTGTACTGATGGCCGCAGCATTAGGAAGGTTGAGAACCACTGTAGCGGAAAGTGACCCTAGCAACCCTTTTCAATTTTTACTTTAAGATAGAGCCTCAATAAGCTGTCCAGGTGGCTGAAACTGATTTTGACCTTGCAATCCTCCTGCCTCAGACTTCCAATTACCTCGATTACAATCCTGTGACACCAAGCCCTGTTGTATTTTCCACATAACAGAGCTACAGACTCTGTCAATGCTGTGTACAACCACTACATACACATTAGCTGTGCTTAAGAGCTCTTTGCTCCGCCCTTCAGTCCCTACAGTGATGTGGTTTGCCATCTCCTAGAAAGAAAGGGTCAAAGTTGGACTTTCTCCTGAGTCAATAATCTCATATCTCTGTGTTAATTTTTCTCATAACAAGTTCAAGGATTCAAAGTGTGAAGTTCTTTTTAGCTCTACAATAAAGGATAAGTCAGGAAAGGAATTAAACTAATAGCTTGCAGGTTTGCGTAACTCCTTTAAAAAGTTCTTATAAACCAATCTTTTTCACAACCTGCACTGTGACACCCCCTCAGAGATTATGAAATCCAGAGGCCTGATAACATGAATTTTTAAGATTTGCTTATAAGAAAGCAAGAGCACATGCTACCTACAATAACGACTATGATTTTGTCAGCTGCATATTCTCTGCTCTAGTTGTTAAACACACGGCAGTCTCCTCCAGAGCTTTCCTAACTTACAGTGTGATCACAACATTCTAAGAGCAAGTCATTCCCTCGCCAGTTTGAGACAGTCCTTTAGGCTCTTCAATAAATTTGTGTGTCAGTCACAGTTAATATTAAATGTACAGCTGATACTTCCATCTTTCTTGAAAAGTAAGGTGATGTTTACAAATTATTCAGAATTTGTTTACAAAATTATTACAAAATTATTCAGATGTTTACAAAATATTCAAAAAAAGTCTAAATGGAGCTTGGAGTATATGTACACATACACACACAATAGATTAGCTAATTTCTAAATAGGTATCTTGATTAGTTAATTTGTAAATGATAATCTGGGCAAGAGATGTCTATTTCCAGTTTGCTACCAGTTTATCAAGATTATTTTTGTTTCTTTGCTTAACAACCTACCCTAAAATGAGGTGTTCTGACCTTCCCTCCCCTGCAGTGTGTGCAGCATGCCCTCCCTTATAGTGTGTGCAGCATGGCTCTGGAACACTCTAAGAGCAGAGAGATAAGAAAGCAGGGACCAGCTCTTCTGTGGATCTGCCCTCACCCTACAGACTGAGCTCAAAGTGACAGGAGCGCAAAGGCATGATGGGACAGATGCCCTCTGCTCCCAGGCTTCCAAAGAGTTGGGTTGCAGGGAGACAGCAGGCTATAAGGGTGTCTGAACTTCTGTCTTCTAATTAGCCTAAATGTCTTAACTTGGGATCAAAGACACATGTAACCATCTCGACTTCACCACATTGACGCCTTTATTCCTGTGGGTATGACTTCTGCCACAGGACAAAGCAAATCATACCGGCATGATGACCTCAACTGTCTACCACACACGCTCAAAATAAAAAATTATAAGCCTTGAATTATGGGTGCATGTACTTGAAAAGCATGGAGGAAACTCATCCTAAGTATACTTTTCAATCAAAGACGTGTATTGTAATTTGTGACATTTGAAGTAATTATTTTCATCTCTTTTTTTTGGTTCTTTATTCTTCATTAAAATGCTTAGGAAGAAATAACAGTTCTTCTGATCTGATTAGCATTTCCACCCTCATCTCCAAGAAAGAATTCTAAAGGTTCAGTTTCTGGAAATTAAACTAAAGAAAATCAGCTAGTCTTAATTAAAAGTAATAAATCTACAAATAACCCTAACTGTGAGGTCTTCTAGCTCACTCAGCACTAATACTGGTTATCTTGAAATCAGTCTGTAAGACGGTAAATCTCTGCTGAGAAGAGTGAAAACGCAAAGAGCAGTGTTAGCCAACGCCCTCCCTTTGCTGGCAGGCAAGCCCCTCCACTCCCCTTCAATCTACACTTAAGCAGAAGCCAATGAGGAAAACTTGCCTTGTTGCCCAGTGCTGGCTTCCTGGACTTTACCTGACAGCATTACGAAGATTTAAGAAGTTGCTCTACCAACATCTTATTCATGCGGTATCATGACGTATTACTTCATATCACACTGTATCAAATAAATCTACACTCAGGTTCAAAAGAAACTTGGGTCAAATAGCTAACTGTGGTGCTTATTATCCTACCAAAGTGTCTGCTGGCCTCCAGGCTCACTCAGGTCCCCTGACTCCTCTCAACTCTTACCTCCTCTCCCCCTCCCCTAAACTTCTCCAGCTCATGGGTTCCCTTCCCCCCATTCTCATTCCTATATAACCACGCCACTTCAGTCATGTGCTCTCTTGGCTCTTGATTCCCTTTCTCAGCCCAATCTCCTCTTCACTCTCTTCTCTTCCTCTCTGGCTCTCCCTACTCTCTCTTCTCTCAAGGCCTGGTTTAATCTACTGGCCGTGCTCAGCCTACTTCTTTCTCTTCCTGCTTGGACTCTTCCAGATGCCTCTGGCTGTTCTCTCTCATATCTACAATTAAAACCCTCCCCTCAAACATTCCTTGGTGCAGTCCCGTCCTCACTTTACACACAAGGTTCTAATCAGTCCTAGGCACTCACAGATACCTTTAAACTTGCATTCTTTTTTGTCAAGCTTGCTCATAGTGTGTTTACAAAGTTGGGGGTCTGGACGGTTTGGATGTGGTTTATTTCCCAGATTGTGGGGAGATCTAAAGAGAAGGTTAAATAGCTTGTTGATTTCTCGGGTTAATTATTGATGTTTTACAGCAGTCATTACAGGCACCCGCCTTTACTCCAGCCCTTTCCAGGAACTGAAGGTCCTGCCTCCCAAGCCCCGCCTCCCAGCTTCCTGCTAGGTGCTGGCAGAAGAGCCCAGGCTTCTAGACCCCTGAGTCTGGGGTTGTTGCTTTCCTTGTCTCCGTCTCCCTCTGCTGTGTTTCTTGTGGTCCGACTACACCTTAAGTCTAAATAGTATTTTGGACCCAAAATCGGTACATTGCAGCGGGACTAGCAGAAATGATTGTATTTTTTTCCTAACCCTGGCTCCTACTCACTAGCCTTGCCTACTAGAAGGAAATAGCCCTGCCTGGAGAGATGCCAAGAAGTGACAAATCCAACAGTCTCAATGGGTGGCTCTCAAGCTGAGACTAGGTTGTCAATGGGACTCTGCAGTGGACCTCCTGGCCTAGCATATAGAATGTTTCCCATTCTGTTTTAGAATCTGAACTCTCCAATAGGATGTCTGGAAAAAACAATCAAGCGTAAATGAGTGTAAAATTAAAAGCTTTTCTAAGAGATAACACCAAGTATAAAACGTGATCTTGAAGGAGCCTGGCATTTCTGAAATCAAACTGTCCATTAACAAGTAAATAAGACTAGTTTAACTTGGTTTCCAGCTGAACTGAATAAAATGCTTAGTTGTTATAACATAGATCATTTTCTTTTTTTCATTTATTTTGCTGTCAGCACATACTAATTACATGGAATAGTGGGCTTCACTGTGGCATTTTCATATGTATAAAACATACCGTGACTGTATCCACCCTGTTACTTCCCCTCACGCCCTTTACCTTCTGTAGTCATTCCCCTCCCACACAGATTCTGAATCTAATCTATTGATTCCAGAATCTCTGTAGCAGCCATTTGGAAGATGACAATGACATTAGCCAAAATGCCCCAAGAGACCTTCAACACTAGCTGCTCCATAACACACTTTCAAGTGCAATAATATGAATATGCTTTTTCCCATCTACTCCATCTGATTGCTCCAAAAAAGCATTCCTCTAGGAAATCTGAATTTGAAAAATCCTCAATTAAGTGAGAATTAGGCTTACATTGTCCAGACATAATATATATATATATATATATGTATATATATATATATGTATATATATATATATACTCTTTTTCTAAAATGCCAGGTAGCAAACAGAAGGGTGTTATCAATATTCTAAACTTAAAAATTACTTGTAGATTTAAAAAATGTAATAATCATTTTCTTTTTTTCATTTTAGCTTTGCTTATATATCTGTCATGAAGCATTTGGCAGCCTGATAGGAAACGTGCTTCCTGAGGAGCACTACATGCCAATGCAAGTTGGTCCTCTGCCATTCCACAGGGCTTTTTCTTTTCAACATGTATCAAAAGAGCTGTATCAATATGCTAGTCCTAGCATTGGGCTCTGGGTATTCATTCTTCCCCAGATGCTCTCTGTTCACACCCTCTAAAATCACAGAACCAAAATGAAAGGCAAAATAGCATATTAAATACACAGAATGTAAAAAAAATGCATTTTTTGAGACTAGTTCTCCATCGGATGTGGAGCTGGTGAAGCTCTTTTCCCATTTCATAGGATGTCGTTTTGTTGACTGTTTCCTTTGCCTTACAGAAGCTACTTAGTTTCAGGTGGTACCATTTATCAATTGTTGCTCTCGGTGTCTGTGCTGCTGGCGTTATATTTAGGAAGTGGTCTCCTGTGTCAATGCATTCAAGTGTACTTCTCACTTTCTCTTCTATGACGTTCAGTGTGGTTGGTTTTATGTTGAGGTCTTTGATCCATTTGGGCTTGAGTTTTGTGCATGACAATAGATTTGGACCTATTTGCATTCTTCTTCATGCTGACCTACATACAGTTATACCAGCACCATCTGCTGAACTCAAGAAACTGGACAACAAAATATGAAATAATCCAATTAAAAAATAAGGTACAGATCTAAACAGAAAATTCCCTATAGAAAAATTCAAATAGTTGAAAGACATTTAAGGAATTGCTCAAAATTCTTAGCCATCGAGGAAATGCAAATCAAAGCAACCCTGAGATACCATCTTAGACCTGTTAGAATGGCTAAGATCAAACACAATGATGACAGCCTATGTTGGAGAGGATGTGGAGTAAGAGGAACACTCCTCCACTGCTGGTGGGAGTACAAACTTGGACAGCCACTTTGGAAGTCGGTATGGTGATTTCTCAGAAAACTGGGAATCAATCTACCTCAAGATTCAGCAATACCACTATTAGGCATATACCCAAAGGATGCACACTCGTACCACAAGAACATTTGCTCAACTGTGTTCATAGTAGCATTATTCGTAATAGGAAACAACCTAGATGCCCCTCAACTGAAGAATGGATAAAGAAAATGTGGTACATTTACACAATGGAGTACTACTCAATGGTGAAAAAAACAATGACATCTTGAAATCTGCAGGCAAATGGATGGAACAAAAAAAAAAAAAAAACATCCTTAGTGAGGTGACCCAGAAAGACAAATATTTGTACACACTCATAAGTGAATATTACACATAAAGCAAAGAATAACCAGACCAAAGTCCACAACCTCAGAGAAGCTAGGGAACAAAGAGAACCCTAAGAGAGAGATACATGGATCCACCTAGTAAGGGGAAACAGACAAGACCTCCTGAGTAAATTGGATGTGTAGAAGTCAAAGAGATGCCATGTAGCTACTCAAGATGCCAGAACTTTACCAGTAGGCCACAGCATCATGACAATACACAGATCAATAGAAATGGGCTAATATAAGATATAAGAGCTAGCTAGGAATATGCCTGAGCTGTTGACCAGTGTTGTAACTAATATAGTTTTGTGTGATTATTCAGGTCTGGATGGTCTGGAAATGAAAGTACAGTCTCTGCTCACAAAAGTTACCTTAAAAAACACATTAATTCCACTATTTGCTATAAACCCATGAGAACTAAAAATGTACACTTCAGAGAATACTTTTTATTAAATACAGATTAGAAGTAACTCAAATGTTCATTAGCTGATGAATGGAGAAATAAAATGCAATGTACCTTTATAAAATTCAGCAATAAAAAGCAGGAGAGCACCAGTACATACTGAATACGGATGGACCTTGAAAACATTAAATAAAAGTGTTCAACATGCATTGTATGATTCTGTTTATACAAAATTTCCAGGAAAAAAAATCCACAGAGACACGAAGTAGACTGGTGGTTTCCAGGGAATGCAGGCAAATTCAATGAAAAGGAACTGCTCGTGGGTATAGGGTTTCTTTTGGAGTGATGAAAATGTTCTATAATTAGGTAGTCATGATGGTTGCACAAGTCTGTGTACAGACTGAAAACCACTGTCTTGAACATTTTAGACTCTAGCTTTTCTGTGTGTAAATTACATTTCAATATAGCTATTACTTTAAAAGTCACTGATATAGGTTCATTTGCTAAACACATGTTTGTCAAGACTCTACTATGTGCTACCACCGGAAACATTCCCAATGTAGGGGCACAGCCTCTGCCCTCTTATTGTGTAGTCATTCAAAAGAAACATGGCGGCTAATCATTATTGCCAACTCAGTTGGAATAATGTGAATTCATGTGTTATTTGTTGATTTATAATTACTTGTTTTTTATGTATGGTACATGAACATATGTGTTCATATGTGTGCAATTGTTCATGCAAGTGGAAACCAGAGGTCAAAATCAGATTTCTTACTCAATAGCTCTCTACATTACTTTTTATGATAGGGCTTTTCGTGGAACCAGGATCTTGCTAATTCAGCTAGCCTGGCTGGCCACGCAGCCTCCAGGATCCTTCTTTTTCTGCCTACTCTGAGATTACAGGTATACACAATAGTACTGTCTTTTTTGTTTTGTTTTACACATGCGCAGAGGCTCTGGGTCCTAAAGAGTGCATGACTAGCATGCTGTCTGCTGAGATATCCCCCAAGCTTCTTGCTGGATGTAGGATCACCATGAAAACACAGCTACGGACATATAGATATATAAATAAGGTTGTTTGCAGACAAGTTTAACTGAGAAGGGAAGATCCACTCTGAATGGAGACCTCAACCATCACCTGGCCTGGGATTATTGTACTGAATAAAACAAGCAAGCAAGCAAGAACAACACCAGTTTTCTGACTCATGTTTCTTTTTACCTTGTCTTCCCAGCAATGATGAATGGTAGGCACAAACAGTAGGTCAAAACAAACTCTGCCTTCTTTAAATTACTTTTGTTGGGTATTTTGTCACTGGGTCTAAAAGAGTAATTATACAAAATGTCTATTTAAATCTGCAAGTGCTATGCAAGCTGGAAGAGCCTGTTAAATGACTGGTAGTTTAAAGTGACAAATGCCAGAAAGGAGGAATGAGAAAATGGAACAAAACAGGCCTTAGAATGGGAAGTGGGAGAAGACAGTTTTTCAGAACTGACATTTCAGCTGAAATCTAAATGAACTTGAAGAAACAAACAAAAAAAAAAAAAAAGATGCAAGTGGTCCTGAGACAAGAAAGAGTTTGAGGCATTCCAGGAACTATGGTCAGATGGCACTGGACAAGTGAGGGACGGATAAGCAGGTCTACCTGCAGGCAGATCTTATGAAGGCATTGTCCTAATTGAGGTTCCCTCCTCTCAGATGATTTTAGCTGTGTCAAGGTGACACTTAACTATCCAGGCTCAGGAGGCAGAGGAAGGTCAGGCTGGTCTACAAAGCCAGTTTCATGACAACTAAGGCTGCTACAAAGAGAAACCCTGTCTTGACATAGCTATACAGGACAGTGTGTATGCATGTATGCATGGGTGTGTGTGTGCATGTGCATGTGTGCACACATATGTAGAAGTGGCTATAGAGTCTCAGGTAGCATGCTATTCTAATGTTAGTATCCCCCCCAAAAAACAAAATCTCTATTAATTCGATCTCCCTATCTTGAAAATAATGTTTTTTATTTTGTCCAGCATAAATTAAGCTTTTTAAAATATACTATTACCTTCTGATTTCTTTAAAGATCACAGAGATATTTCATCTGTGGAAGATACAGAAGGTTCCATCTGCTCCTGCCCTGTGGCATTTTCTTGGTGTTAGAATATTTAAAAAATGAGTCACAGGAAACCATTCTCTTCCATTAAGCTCCAGAACTGGGCCACAATCAACCTGCCTGAGCGCAGATGGAATCATACTGGAGCTGTGATCACAGCCCTAGAATGCAGCTCTGTGTATCTGACCTCCCAAGGAGTTGATTGTCCAGGTAGGCCAGTCAGCTCAGGCCACCATAATCATGAAGTTCCCTCTGCCAGAAGCTCATCCAGCAGAGGTCAGATGAAATAATCCCATGCTAACCAAGAAGGGTTTTTTCTGTTCTTCTATCCCGGTCACAGAAGAAAAAGAACTTTGGAATGATAGCCCACTTTTATGGGGTTTTAGTCCATCTCTGCATCCTGTGGCTTTCTCTTTTATCCCCGCCCCCTTTTCTCCTTTTATTTCCCCCCTGGCTTTCTCTTTTAAACGAGCCTCCTCTGCTGAGAATTGCTGGAACACTTGATCTATTTTATAAAATGATGTGCTGCCCAGTTATACTATAATCTATCATAGTCCTAATATAAAGACAAACAAAGCCAAAAAATATCATTAAACTAATGCAATTTTGCCTGTCTTAGACCCATCTCCAAGGGGAAAAACGTTTTGAAAAGCAAGCATGTTTATAAGAAGCCCTAGGCCAGAGGAAGCACCATGCAAGGATCCAGAGGCACCGGCCTATAGACAACTTTGTCATACGAAGCAACTGACTAAGGACTGACATCAGGAGACACTTTGTTGAAGTTCATGCCAAAATAATCTGATTTCTATATTTAAAATCCCTCTGAACTCACTTAATTCTTGCCAAATTTCTACGGAGCACATGATCTTAGCCTTGCCCCTGTGAAGACATCACTGATATAGTAAAGCCATCAGTTGTTTCCGGAGTGTGTTTATGCTAAGGTGCCCCTGAGACATTTCTCAGGTTAATTAAAAAGTGTTTTATTATTATTTTTTTTAAAGCAAGTTCTTCTGAGACTGTCCTGGAAACCCCTGACCGAAGCCAATAAGAAAGTAATTTTTTAATTACCTTGATATGTCATTAACATTTGCTTTTTATAATTGTAGTAACACATTTCTTTTTGAAATTTTCTAGGAAAGACTTAGCGAAATGAAAAGTCAAAGGATGTGTTTATTTACGATGATGTTGTTAGGTGATAATGAAGAATGCGCATGTCCATTGTCTCATCCCACACTCATCTTCAGCACAACAGAGAAGCATCTTTTGCTGTGAATAAAATGCCATCAAAACTCTCTCAAAGATGGCCAAACTAAAACACCTTTAAGTAAATTTCATATGATGTTGTCGTGGCTACAGTTATTAGTAAAGAAATAAAAGGGAGTCAAATGTTTCCCTGGAAAGGGATTTAATGTTCTCAAAATCATTATATTAATTCTTATAAGAGAATAATATGAATAAAATACCTTTTGAGGACTGCTACAAATATCACACGGTGTCAATAAACTGTATCCCCTGGTGAAGAAGAGACACTGGAGCATGGCAGTACCACAGGCATTTTCCAAGGTAGTGACTACCTGCTGTGAGCATAAGCGTTCGCCTTTGTGTGTTTTGTTTTGTTTTGTTTTGTTCTTTGATTGTTCCATACTCTGGATGTGTAATTTCTTTGGGTGTTAGATAATCCACATCAGTTACTAGCAAAAAGTAATGCTATGCAAGTAACCTATTCTTCACTCATCTTTCACACGTGAAAGTTGTAGAAAGCAAAGTTCAAATAAGCTCAGCAAGCAGGCCAGAGATAGTGCTGGCCAGTAGACTGACTCTTGTGACCACTGCCCCCCTCCCCGCTTCCAATTCTAGAGTCCCAGGGTAGAACTGTGCAGCTGGAACAGCGGGCACAAAGCCAAAGGACTAATCTCTCGGTTCCCTCCATCCCACTCACCTCAGGGACCTCAACTCTCCATTTCCCATGAACTCCATGATGCTTTCAATTGGCCTCCAAGGGCAAGAATTAGATTTCCTTTCTCGCTATTAATAGAAAAAAAATACTATTACATTGAACATTATTTTGATTATTTGAAAATCTCCTGTAAACTATCCTCAATGAAACTGCTTCATCAACTAACAGGTTTCAGAAAAACAGCATTCTTGAGATAATATTATAGGATCTATTCCACTGAATATTATCCCTAAATGTATTAAAGTGCTGTATCTTCACGCTTTACATCCTAATGACCCGATGAGACTGTCAGTTTGGAGACTATCACGAGGGTACCGGCTCCCTTTCTGTAAACACTGGGGTCCTGCCCAGTGCTTTGTCATTGAGGATAGCAGAGTCTGCGCACTGTGCTCTTACATATTTCCTTGGGATGACTCCTAGGGGTGGAACAAGTGAGCCAAAGGGTTTGGACTCTTTCTAAAGCCATTACCTGCATCTGTCTTACCCATAAGCCAAAAGACTCTACCAATTTTCCTTGCTGGCAGCAAGTGACCTTCCTGGTTTTGATTAGGAAGAATGGTTGAAGAACATGGTAAATGTATTTGGTGACAATGTACATATACTTAAATATGATTAAGATGGAAAATCGGCAATAAAATTATCTAAATTTTTACAGTTGCTTAGCAAAATATTCTGTTTTAAGAATTTCTTTTTTTTTGCAGTTATTTTTGTTTTAGTGGTTTTCTGGGGGTGATGATTTGTAAAATAAAGCACTGAATGTACTTAGAAATTGTTCTGCTTTCTACTGTTTCTCACTTCCTTTTGAGGTACCAGTGCTCGTGCCTGCGCCCATTTTTCAAGAAAGGTGTATATAACAACAACCTGTGATTTCCATACCCAGTCTTTACTTCAATAAGAAGACATTAAAGACCCCTCACCAATTTTAGCTGCAAATATTCATGGAAGGAGGTAAGTTTTCCTCACACTGCGGAATTTACAGCGGTGGTAAAGGAAAATTAGTTCCGGTGCCGTCATCCCAGGCCTTTCCCTTAGGCAATGATTCGCAGTTGCCCATCCCCTGCCCTCCTTCTCTGCATCTCCTGCTTCAGCTGACTCAGCAGCTTTGGCCAATTTTGACTCCTTAGTCAGAGGAGGTTTTGGCAACCATAAGGATGGCCTAGAGCAGCCCCATCTCCCCTGGCCACACAGTACAGCAACTCCATCCTCCACAACATAGTAGATTCCCACTACACTAGTGTCAAGTGGCTTTTGCTAGCAAATGGATATAAATTTTCAAAATAAAAATTTTAATTCTTAAGCAAATTTGAAAGATCGGTGTAAACGTAAGATTCAATCTCAGATTGTACATGAAAACATGGAAAGAATAGTTGGTTATAAAAATCTGATATAAGAATACAGAGCCACAGTACTTCTGTCCAGAGGCACAACTTATATGAAAAGTGACGTCATCTACATGCTGGGGTGTCTAGCTCAATATGACCTCAGTTAAAGGCAATTCCATATTAATATACATGTGGCAGAATCTGATATACATTTCTCATACACTGTCCACTCATGTCCACAGGGCTGAATGACTGCAACATTGCTATGACTTGTGATCATTTTAGCATGTGTGAGATGGGTAGAAATAGCTTTATTACTGAACTTCCTTTTCCTTCCAAATACTAACCCATCTGAAGGTAGAAATTATATCTGCTATTTGCATCATACAGCTGTCATTAAAAAAAACTGGACAATCTAGTGACTTAAAAGTTCAGGAAAATCTGTCTACATTGTGATTTCTCATAAACATGTTGAAGATGAATATGAAACTGGACATAACTCTCAGGTTTTCTTTTTGATGATGCTCTGGTCCTCTTAAGAACTCAATTCCATCACATGAAAGTCAATGTAAATTCAGCCTTCAAACCATGCCCCTTCATGGGAGAGAGGTCTCCACTAACAACCAATAGGCATACAGAATAACTAGTACTCACAGGGTCGAGCATGACTGCCAAGAAATTGCTGTGCTATTGCTAGTGTCTGGCAACCTGGGGAGCCAAGTTTACATTTCACTGGGAGATACGAATAATAAAAATACTATCAGGCAAATTGTGGGGAAATAACTGCTCTTGTGCAAAAAGAAAATGTGCTATTGATTTCCCTGTCTTAACTTAGAGAGATGGCTGGATGGCCAGGGAACAGTCTTGTCTCCAAACAAAAAGCGGGTGGATGGCTAAAGTCTCATTCCCACAAGCTCGTCAACATTCTTGATACCTACACTTGCAAACACAGTAATAAAAAACAAAGGTAGAATGAGGCATGGAGGCATATACCTGTGATCTCAGCACTTGGGAGTGGGGCCGGGAGGAAATGAGTTCAAAGTCATCCTCTCTGACTTCTTGTACACAAGACCAAGAAAATATAGAGGGGAAGGGGAAAGGAAAACAAGGAAGATGGTAAGAAGAGGGGTTAAAACTCTGCAGAAGGTAAAAGAACTTGAAAAAGTAAAGGCGGAGAGATGGCTCAGCATTTAGGAGTGTGCACTGCTCTTCTAGAGGAGCTGAGTTCAATTCCCAGCATACACATCACACGGTTCATAACTACCAATATTCTAACTCTGGGGAATACAACACCCTCTTCTGCCTCCACACGCACTCATATATATGCGGCTAGCACACATACACACACACACACATATATAAAAAATAAATATATTTTTCTTTAATAAAAAAGGAACTTTAAAAGACAAGAGAATTTGATTTTTAACCCTCTGACCTTGTAACAGAAATTGTTTGTTCCAGAGAGTTAGTATGAGGTCATATTTGACATCTGATAAAACTCAGATTTTTAGCTCTTTCTACTATATCACTTCTCTTTTGAAGGGTGTTGTGTAAGGAAGAAAAGCATCAGTGAAGATGGCCTCTGTATATTCTCTAATTGACTAGTATTGGTTTAAAATATCATATCCAGTTAATGTTAGAGGTCTTCAATTATCTACTATTATGTTTGGTTATTTGAGGCCAGGTAATTGAATATAAACATATTACATAAAACAAACAATGTCTCATTAGGAAAGCCCTAATTCAAGGCAGGTGAACAAATATCAGCCCTTTCCCTAAGGCTTAGAGTCTTTTTTTTTTTCATTTTGGGGGAGGTGCATCAGTGTGTACAAACACACACCTGTGCACACACAAGTGGAACCAGAGCCGGATGTTGGTACCTTCCTCCACTACTCTCTGACTTATTGCCCTGGGACAGGTTCCCCATGTCAGCCGGTGTACTGGCTAGGCTGACTGGCCAGAGAACCCTCAGGGTACACCTGCCTTACACCCTTCCTAATGTTGGGGTAAGTTTGTGACTCACATAATCCTTCTTATGTGAGTATTAAATTTAGAGTCAGGTCCTTAGGGTTGCAGAGCAAGTTCTCATACTTAACAGTTTATCGCCTAAACTCCTAAGGTTTAGTATTTAATTGTTAAAAGTTCATATTAAATCAATAATATAAAAAGATATGTCTTGTATTCAAAGCCTAATGCTTTTGACTTTGTGGAAAGGAAGAAGGCCAATTACCCATTTACAGATGAGATAATCATTTGGGTAGAGGGTGAGGGAACCGTGCTGCGGAACAAACACAAAACCTTGCACAAGCTACACACATGCTCTACTAGTGAACAATAGCCCCAGCCCGGCATCATCTTAAATAGAGAAACTTGTATTGACTCTACCAAAAAAGAAAAGGAAAAAAAAGAACATAAAGCCCTGTTGGAGCTAAATACAGTAAAGAAAACAGCAAAGTAGTATATGATATCAACGCACAAAAATTATGTCTATACACTGAACTAGTTCACAGGAAATCAAAAAGGCAATCCCATTTACAATAGCTATAAAATATCTAATATCTAAAAATAAGATTAAAGAAGCAAAAGGATTTACAAGGAAAACTAAAACACTGGTGGAGAAACTGATGAGGGCACACACGTGCACACACACACACACAAATGTAATGATTCCAATGAGAAAGAACTGCAAGATCTCACATTGTTAACATATCCAAACCACTCAACATAACTTACAATTTAATGCAATCCCTATCAAAATAATACTGATATTCTTCACACAAATAGAAAAACGATTACAAAATAAAACTATAAAATACACCAAACAGTCAAAGTAAATGTAAACGAAAAGAAGGAGCACAAGACCCAATTTCAAAACATAGCATGAGCAACAGTAACCAAACAACATGGCACTGGAATTAATAAGAACACAGAGCACAGAAACAGAACAGACTGTTAAGAAATAAGCACATGTATTTGGAACAAACAAAGACAAGATACATATTGGAACAAGGAAAGCTTTTTTAATAACCTGTGCTGGGAAAACATTTGCAACATTTGCAAAAGGGAAAATGAAAGTTGATCCCTATCTCTGATAGCTACAAAACCTAAAAGTCAACTTTAAATAGATTAAGGCTCCATGAGAAGAATTCAAACTGTGAACCTACACGGAAGAATCAGGGAAACACTTAGGGACACTGGTCTGACAGACGACATTTTGGAAATCACTCTAAAACATGGGCAACAAATGTGAAAAGCAGACCAAGCACAATGGTCAACATTGTCAGTGTGATTACACTGAGACCCCATGAGGTTTCTAAATCATTCCCAGTGATGAGAAAATAGAAGGGTCCACCACAATGAATGATTAATCCATTGATGAGCCAATATGATGGCACTGATATCTGTGATCTGGGCATAGTGGCTCGTGCCTATAATCCCAGCTTTTGGGAAACCGACACAGGATGATTGCCGTGAAAACTGGACCAGTCTGGTCTATATAGTGAGTTCCACGCCAGCCTTGACTGTACTACAGAATGAGATACTGTCTCACCGTTCCAAAACATCCCTGTACTCATAAATGCTCTAGTTCAGTTCCTAGGCTACCCAGCTTCTCAGCTAGTCAAGAGCCTTCAAATCAGTCTCCAGCTTCCATTCCTTGGATTTCGGTGGAAGATGGAAGACATAAAATTGCAGAGTCTGTAGAGTATTCTACTAACAGATGTTTAAAAGACTAAACAAAAATAGGTTTTGTTTGGGAATTACAATGTTTGTACAATTTTTTTTTTATTTTTGAATTTCTCTGCAATAAAGATCTTATGCAAAATAGGAAAGTTATTTATTCCAAAATCAGGTTTGATGATAAAAATTGTTTTCCTAAAAAGTACCTACTACAGATGTACTCTTCTGAGACCCTTCTGCCCTGTGAATAGGGAGGAAGCATCTGAATGCCAACCTCAACAACCAAACTTCTTGTTCCTGTAAATAGAGCACAGGTGTTGATACAAGTTCTGGGGACAAATGACCTTTCTCGGTAAGTTATACACGCCTGAAAAGGAGAGTGATCCTGCCTATAATTCAGCAGGGGCCCTTAAGGTTGTTTACATAGCAAAAGATAGTGAACTTTCTGTTTTCAAATCTTCCCTTTCAAATCTATCTGTGACCTACTCTGTATCCTGGGAAGCCAGATTGGTATTGAAAGGCGTGGAACCAATCCTTTTACTTGAGGATACCACATAAAATTTTAATCACACAGGAAATACACTGTGTTCACAGAGTCTGCAGTGACGAAAAGCTGTCATAATGGTACCAAGCAAGCAAATGGGAATAAACACGTGTGTAGCTTGATGCTCCTAAGGACTACCAGTCTTCAAGACTCCTTTGGCTTTTGTTGCATATCCTTCTGTAAGAACTTCAGACAATCCCAGCCACCACATTTCTCATTATTTAAATTCAGGTGTAATGTTATAGATCTGTGTATCCTTCACTCCCTACATATAACTCAATGTTCCCTGACAGTTCCACTATTCAAATATATCCTGAATTTCTACTCTTCTCTCCCTGTCCTCCCAAATGCTCTAATCCAACTCCTAGGATAACTTGGCTTCTCATCAGCTAACACACATCCAGATTTCACACTACATCGGTTTAATCCAGATGCTTTAATTATTGCTCACCTCATAAGTCTTCGCACAAGGACAGAGGACGACTTGTCAGGTACTAAATTCATGTAACATTGTATTGGATATCCACACTGGATATGCATAATTCTTCCTTATGGATGAATGTCATAGCACAGGACCTTCCACAGAGATTCGGCAGAGATTCGGGACATGACTGTTTTTAAATCAAATGATTTGCCTACTCCATCTCATTAATAACATTCAAATTGTCACTTCCTGCAACTGAATTATTCTAACAAAACATACAACTTAGAAAATCAGTTTCTTAGGGTTCAGTAAAGCCCTGTATCTCTTCCCCTTCCCAATGTGGCCACAGTGAATATCTCACTTCACGGTTTCTCACTTTCTTTATAATTCTTCTGTTGGGGATGATGGGTGATGAAGACTAGCTTGGAGTTACTGGGGCCCAGGCTTTTACCAAAAAGCACTCTACAACTTTGGCAAAATAAGCTGGGGATGGGGGATATTGCTTTGCATCAGCAAATTAATCTTGGGTGACCCAACCCGGCAGTTGAAATCACTTTTATTCTACTGATTATTTTCACTTTTTTCCATTTTGATCAGCACTGGGCACTTTCAACCACTCTTCACCAAAGCAGGGAATTGCTTAGATATCTAAGATCTCCCCAGTGAGTGCACACTGAGCCATTTTCTTACTTTTTCTTATAATTCCAAAGCTCTTTGGAGCTGTTTTTTTTTTGTTTTTTGTTTTTTTTTTTTTTTTTTTTTTTTTTTTTTTTTTTTTTTTTTTTTTTTTTTTTTTTTTTTTAGTGAATTTAATGTCTTCCCTTAACTTCCTGTCAGGTTCTTTGTCTTTTGTGGGCTCTGGAGCCAATCTGAAGATGTGTTGAGCTTCTCTGTCATTTACATGACATGTGTTTTCTTGGTGACTCTTTAGACTGTGACTTTTAGAGCAAATCTGGATTCACTATTTATGCATCGGCTAGTGTGGCAGGCAAGATCAGTGTCCATGAATTTGTGTTCATTAAGTAACACAGAAATGATATGATGTCTACAGAGAAACCAGAGTGTTTGGGAGACCTACTGCAATCTGTGTAATCACGGGACATGAATGGGAAATATAACTCTGGACTATTTTGGTGCTCTTGGGAGAATTTTAGCTAACTAGGATTTTGTAAATTCATGAAAATTTATCTAAGAATATTCTCTGAATTGATATAATTACTTTTGTATGTCATTTTGTGTCTAAAACAGCATAAGAAAAAAATTAATTCTAGAGGCATCTAGAATGCCTGCAAATAACTCGGTGGCAAGTCTATGGCCATAAGCCTTCTTACGTTTTTTTTTAACTTATTAAACTAAAATTACTATTCTTGGCATGCTTAACTTGATCTGTGTGTATGCGTAAAAGCAAATTTTGGACTACAATAATATATAAAGGCTATATAGTATTGCCTGTCTGTCTATCTAATCTCTCTCCTGCCCACCTCTACTATTGCCTCTTTTGAAAAAAGAAGGAAATGAAGGAAGAAGGAAGAGAGAGAGAGAACACATTAACTCCAGGTTCTAATCTTCGTCAGACCTAAGTGAAATGAAGACATTTAAGAGTTAACTGTAAAATTTGGGACTGGAGGGAAAAGCATAGTCATTATAACCTGAAGCTCTTGTTGCCACTTAGAGACTTGCAGAGGCACCATAACATTGCAAGTTTGCCCATGATCACAGGTGCCTGTACCCCTGCTCCATTCTGTCATGAATAGAATTTGGATCCAATCTCTTCTGCAATATATTTGAGACTGCGGAGAAATATGTTCTCATAAATTTCCAATGCACAGGAGGAAGTTTAAGACAGCTTTCTTCCTGCATGCTGGCTGAGCATGAGATTAGTTAGTGTAAAATGTTTAATTAGCAGATACTCACAAAAAAACACAAAAGGAGTTGATCAAATTTTGACTAAAAAGAAAACTATTTTTAAAGTACATTTTAAGGAATGATTTTGTCTAAACTTGAAATTTTGTAAGCAGGTTCAAATTAACATTTATCTAATGGGTTTTCTAAGTTCAAAATTTAACTTACTGATGTTAAATTAGAACATAATTTGGTATTTAAGCAACAAGAACCTTATAAAAATATTGTTCTAATCTATATAAGAGCCAGAGAGGATGGAGGAAATCAAGAAGATAAGTCCCTCTAAACCAACATGAGCAAAGCTCATGTGAGCTCACAGAGACTGAGACAGCTGCACAGGCCTGCACGGGTCTGCACCGGGTCCTCTGCACAGGCCTGCACAGGTCTGCACCGGGTCCTCTGCACAGGCCTGCACGGGTCTGCACCGTGTCCTCTGCACAGGCCTGCACGGGTCTGCACCGGGTCCTCTGCATGTACATTATGGCTTCCAGTATAGTGTTTTTGTGCAATTCCTGAGTGTGCAAATGAGTGGCTCTCTGATTCTTGTGCTTTCTCTTGAGCTCTTTTCCTTCTTTTGTTTTGTCCAGTTGGAAAGTGTTAGTTTTGTTTTACCTTATTATATTTTAACTACTTATTGTCCCCTAGAAGACTATTTCTTAATGAGAGACAGAGAGGAGTGGATCTAGAAAGGAGGGGAAGTGGGGAGGAGCTGGGAGCAGTTGAGAGAGGGAAACCATAATCATTATATATTATATTAGAAAAAATATCTATTTTCAGTAAAAAATATCCTTAAAAAATACTGTTCCACTCTAACAACTGCTGTGAAACATTGGCACACAGTATATGATTTTATGTTTTGTTAAGTTAATTGCTGGGGGTTTTCTAGTAACTTTTTGTAGGCTCTGAATTTCTACTTAGAAAACTGGGACTTAATACAGTTAAATATATGTTTATAGTGAAGTCTTTTTAGTGACCACTTTATAAACANTATATATGATGATCCCATAAAGTAACACACATAAGGTGGCTGTATTTAAAATGCCTTAAAAAGTATGTGTGTAAAAAAATAAAAGTATGTGTGTATGTAGAACTGTGTGCCTGAATTTTATCTGAACATTATATAAAAACTACAGTGTTAAAGGCATACAAGTTTAATTAGTGCAAAGTGGCTACCAAGTGCTTTTATACAGTATGCATTGCATCTAGAAAAACAAATCTTTCCATGGCAGATCACCTCTCAGATACAGCAACAACTTGGGTCGAACGTGATCACCTCGTAGGGACCAGGTTAATCGCCCCAATTCCTGTTCAATGATGACAGTATAAGTACTTAAGGACCACCACACAGAACCAGAACTGAGATAAAGAGGGGCAGGACCTCACTTTGGCCAGAACTGCTTAATCATGCATACCTCTTCCTTCCCCAGTTTTCCCTCTAAATGTTAAGCTCAATTCAGTACCCCAAAACGTACTTGAAATAGTAGCTGCCAGACAGACATGATAGTCACATGCATGCACACGCAAAAATATAAAAAACAAATCTACCTGCTACACACACACGCATGCATGCACTCACACACACATGCACACACTCACAAGCACTACTCTCAGGTTCCAAGTGTTTCCTCTTCTAACAGCAATCATTTCCAACTTCTCTTTATGTGAATGTTTAAAAATCTCAACCAGAAGTCTTTATTTCTTCAGTCACCCGAAAGCAGATGAAATCCACCCATATGTGGTCAGAAACCCCTTCAGCAAACAAGAAGCCCATTACTAAAGCAGCCAAGATATGAGGTCCTATTTCTCCCCATGCTGTTGTGTTGCTCTAAAGAAACTTGCGCTGAGAAACATAACAAGCAGGGTGCAGAATATTCTTAACCTTTGGCCAAGAGTATGAGGGAAGGCCAAAGAAAAACTCCAGGAATGGACTGCCAAGAGACAAGCTGTCCTTGCTCAAAGTTTGAACTTCTAAGTCTGAGTCCGGTCAAAATTAACCATCAAGAATAACAAAGACATGATCTGACTTTGTACTTCAAACAACAGCAAAAAAAAAAAAAAATCAATTCCAAATGGGTTCTCCTTGGGCAGGAGGAGATGAGTGACAGACATTACTCTAAAGGATGACCCCATAAAGTAACACACACAAGGTGGCTGTACTTAAAATGCCTTAGTATTTCTGCTCAGTCTATTTAATGCAATTTAGATATACACCATGTGATACAAATACTAACTCCTTCATGAAGTCTTGTAATAATTACACATGTTAATGTGATGTTCCTTACACTGCTGGCTGCTTATATTCACTGTCATTAAATCCTCTTCCCCAATGTTGGGTAGTTGCCAAGACTGAAAAATGAGTCTCAGAGAGGTAAGAAGTGAGGCAAAGTTGAACAGCAAATGATGGCAAGGATTTCACCCCAGTAACTCATGTCCTCACTAAGTCTTCTATAGTAATAAATAGTCACCAATTCTTCCTCTGGAGCATTTCGGAGTGTCATCTTGCCTTTCCTTACATCACTCCTCACTGTTCCAAAGCCGTGTGTGTGTGTGTGTGTGTGTGTGTGTGTGTGTGTGTGTGTGTGTGTTTGAGATCTATGGCATTAGCAAAGCAAAGAAGAATGGAAAAGTCTGACTCACAGAGAACTCCCTCTGACACACATGGAATGATGAACACACTTGCCATCGTCGGAATCCAACTACTTTAGACTTAACCAAAGTAACCTGTGCACTGGACATCAAAGGACACGCAAGGAATCCTTACTTAGAAAGGGAAGAATGAACTCTTAGGTTGACGAAAATCACTTGGCAAAGGTGTGAGACGGCAAGCACGAGGCCTTCTGGGTGAGATGCAATGCACTTTTGAGAGAAATTGTGGCTGGTGGAGCCCTTGAGGGAGGAGAAAGAGAGGTGTAGATGTGAACTTAGGAAGGGTCTTAGATTGCAAGGTGGGGAAATAAGGCAGATGTCCAGGGGAGGCGGTGAGAGTGTAGGATAACTGTCAGCAGGGCAGCAGAGGAAGCACTGATAAACATGGCTGACTCTCCCTATGCCGCCTACAGCAAGGCTGGCATAAAGCAAGGTACATAATTGCCCTGAGAAATTTCCTTATCTCCAAATATAGACCGCACTCCTCAAAGACTCTGCCAAAGAGGTCTGTAAAGTGTACACCCTACAGTCTTCCTGAAGCAGCTGATACAACCAACTACAACAGACACACGCTGGCTCCTTCCACCAGCAGACACTGGAACTCTTTATTTTTAGCTAATTGTATTTCTCATTCTTACCACAGACAGACTGACACATGTCTGTGAATGATTTAGTCACTTGGTGGACTTTATTGGCCAGCAACAACTTGCCAGCCCTTGACCTAAGTACTAGGACCACAAGAATTAGAACAGAAGTTCCTGCCCTTAAGAATGTTTTGGTTTGAGTTACTGCTCAAAGGTAAAGAAGATAATTAACACGGGTTAATAAGCAAATGACTGATGTATGTGATGAAGGGGGATTAAACAGCATAAATTATGGGTATCAGAGAGTAAGTAAGTGGTCAGGGTAGGCCTCGCCAGGAGGGCACCATTTTCTTATAGGTTTGCGAGCCTTCAGAAATTGAGAAAGAGCAGAGGGATCATGACCTGGAAGCCACCGCATTCATTAGGTAGTGCTCAAGGAGCAGCAAGGAGCCCTATCTGGTAGAGCAGGGTGTCAAAGGGACTTCAGTAAAGGTAGCGGGTGAGAGGCAACGTGATCAGGACTTTTCGGTGCTTTAACGCATAGCTTTTGTCTGATTAAGGAATATTAATGCTCCTTTGTGGGCAGGCAAGGGTGAGGACTCAGAGCACCTCTACAGTGATTTGGGGAAATGGTATCTTGGACTGAGGCAGCAATGGTGGAGCCAGTGATGGTATATTTTGAAGGTAAAGCCAACAGGGCCTTTAGACAGTGCATGTGGAGTGTATAAAATAAAATAAAGGACCTATGGATTACTTTAATGTTTTTAACCTGACTAACCAAAAGGATAGAATAATCATTGCCTGAAAAGGCATAGCTGGGTGAACGGGAGGTAGAGGAGGCAATAGAATCAGGCTAGACGTGCGTTCAGCCTCAGACTCTTGCAGAATGTGAGAGTATCCTCTAGGACACTGACAAGGAAATCAGAAGTTCAGGTCTCTGCATTTCAGTTACAAATAAATTACTTTAGAGAAATAATTCTAGATGAGTGAACAGCTATTAGCTTATTGATGCTTCTTTAAAACTGCTGAATTCTCTTTATCTTGTGTGAAATGGGACAATAAAACCTAGCTTAGGAGTTACATGAATCAAGCATGCAGCAAGGCATGTAGATGATGCCTGGCACGTCAAGCTCTCATAAGGTCCTGATTTTGTCTGTTTTTAAAATACATTCTTACTTATTATTTAAGAATTTCCTATGTGCATAAAATGTCTTATTATGTCCTCCGATTTGCCTCTCCAGCTCCTCTGGACCCTAGCAGCAATCCCCCACCCTGAGTTTCATGTTCTCTTGTTTGTTTTTTAAAATATCCTACTATATCCAATTATCGATACCCCTGTGTGCCTGCGAGCGGGTCCACCCACTGGAGCATGCGCCCCATCTTCACCCACCCACTGCAAACAAACAGCCATCTCTCCCCATCCACGAAGACCTGTCAGTAGCTCCCAGCAAGGGATGGGGCCTTGTGAGCAGACTAATGTGTCCTGTGAGTTTAAACTACTGGACGCTGTGAGATTCTAAGTACAATAGCCATAGCGTGTCCAGAAGGCAGCCTCTCACAGCACTCTTCCCGACTCCCAGGTCTCACCTGCTTTCTGACCTCTTAAGCAAATAAATCATATAATAAAATTTGCCTTATTAGAAAAATGGGTTTCTTCTTCCATCTTCAACCTCTCCCTTTTGCTAAAATACCAACAGAGAAAGTTTTTAAAAGGCGTGTAAATCAAAAGGGCAACAAACTTCTTTCTTGTCTTTATGATGCCAAAGAGAATGGTCTAGGAAAGAAGGGAAGGAACAGAAGTATTTCAGCCTCCGTTCCAGAGCTGAGAAAGGACATCTAGTTGGAAACTAGATAAAGGGAGGCAGGGGTGGTCTAAGAGGAAGGGCAAACATGCATCCGCCAGAGCTGCCGCTCTAGGGCTAAGACTATAATCTTTCCATTGGCTTTTCAAAGCCTTTTCAGCCAAGAAATGCAGGGACAGCTAAAGGAACTGGATGCTTAACAAGTATAAAATTGTCATCTTCATTTCCAGAACGGCGGGCACAAATACCATCCAGCTAGCATCTCTGCAGCTGGAATGGGCATTACGCTTGCTGTCTCATGGGTATGACGGTTTTATTTTGCACATTTGGAATTTAAGATGAGTATCAGTAGAAATACACCCGAAAGGTCTGAGGTAATACTTGTGACTGTTCCAGAAGGGGTCTGTGACAAACAGCTGCACAGTGATCATGGAAGCAGCCTCTTCCTCATCTGGGAAAGTGAGGTCAGGCTCCCTTTAGAGTCCCCGCATGCAGGACAAGCCTTAATTGGCTAACAGCAATTCAACAGTGCAGGAAACATCCTGCCCTTCTCTGAGAAGTCTTATAGACTTCGGAATATGAGGCCATTATCCAGGAGAAAAAAATGAATATTTAATCAAGAAAATGTTTCTCGACCTGACAATTAATTTGTTTCAAACATGACTTTTTCAAATAAAACAGAATTTCATTAGGACCATTCCAAAGGAGCGGTCACAGACGTCCCACCCATGCATGCAGACCAGTGTCGTTTCCTTTGTCATTATCTTTACCAACACCAGTTTCAAACAACGCTAGGACCATACAGCATAAATAACGTACTTTTATTCTTCCACTGGAAAAATTAAGTTTCAAAGTTAAAACCAAAATCACCAGACTAAAGACACCCCCTCCTGAACTGTGATAACCAGCCCTGAGAAAGTAGGAAGCTGGCCATCAGGAGGTTTTCCCGTGTTCCAGCCAGCATTGGATAATGACTCGACAAAAGCTCAGCTCTGAATGTCTATTTAATTCTTTATGAATTACTACATCAGTTTTTTTTTTTTTTTACTTCTTGGCAGTATTATGAATGGAAGCCAGAGCCTCCAACATGTTACCCAAATATTCTAACCATGACCTATACCCTCAGCCCTAATGCATTAATTCTAAAACAAAAATATGAATTTTGTGTTGAAATTATTGCTCAAAACATTAGTTGTCTTACTTCTAAGTGTGCTTGGATTTTCAAAAGTGAAATGAAATTATTTAAATAACAGCCTGGTGAAGGAACACACCGATTAGAAATACTAAACAATGCTACATTTTTAATAGAAAACTAAAGATTACATTAAAGAATTTTTCTTAAAAAAAGACAAAATGTCATTACTAAATCAAAGATTCAAAAGTAAAACAGAAAAGGATGCAGGTATGAAGAGTCTATGTGAAAGGGGTTTTACGGGTCTTTAATTTTAGAGAAAATGTGGCATTTGGTGGTAAGATTCAAAACAAAAACCACAAGCTACAGTTATAAAGCTGGCCATGTAGACATCAAACATGTCTACAGCTGATAAAAATGCCAAAGGCAAACTCTAAAAACTCGTTTTCAAAATGCATGCAAAAAAGTAATCCTCTTGATATAAAATAAGCTATTACACATTAATAAAAACAATTTTAAAATAGGATTAACTATTAGTTAAGGCACTGCTAATGAATCTCCTAAAGCTCTCCAGACAGTTAATGGCTGCACGGGGAGGGAGGCCATTGTCTTCATGCTGCAGCCACTGGTTAGATGCCCACACTCCTGTAAATGAACTCCTCAGCCTTGGGAGCCTGGGTGAGCAACCGTAATGAACTCACTAGATCGTGCACACAGATGCATGAAATCAGAAGGGCAACTGGTTGGGGTAAAGAAAGCGACTAGAGGAACTGAGGACAAGGACAATCAAGGGAAACAAAGCGTATATATTCAAAATACGCATCTATTAAGACTGTTAGCATTGTCAAATGAATGTTCAACCTGATTTCTAATTTGAAAAAAAAATGTAGTTTTCATTCATAGGTTTAAGAAAACTCATATTTAGTTGGCTCACGCTTGCTGTGCACTAATGTCTTCACTGTGGGTGAGAAGGCCGTGGGGTCCTCCTAACATCATCCAACTAGGGCATGGAGGGCGGACACTTCGGAAGCCTGCTAATGCAGAGCACTGGTGAAAGGCTCTGCCATGCCTCACCGCTGATTGTTTTGTTGAAGTCTCTATGTCTTATGTGTTCTACAAGGGCTCAAGGGACTCCAGAAATGCAACATAATTTTTCCTATAGCATAAATAAATGAAAGCCTCGTTTTCGTTATTGTAACAAAATCAAGACATATTTGTGCCCCTTCTAAAGACAGGGTTTATGTTGCCAAAAGAATAAGGCAGATACAGAAACCCTGCCCTCCAGATCATTTGCATTGGTATGGATTTTAAGGTCAATTTTGTTATATGTATATGTATGTCTGATATTGATTAAAATATTGTGATTGTGTAGTTCATTTAAAATGTAATGTATAATAGAAAATATAGGTTGCTAATGGATAATTATCGATAATAGTAAAGCTTGTAGTCATGTGAGTTAGATTTTCTAGATATATAGAGATATATTTCAGTTAGATAGGCATTCTTCATATCTTTCAAAGACTGCAGAATATGGCATTTTAAATGTTCTAATAACTTAGGGCTTTTCATAACAATGAGACACGTCTGCTCCTGGCAGCACCAATCTACTTCAAAAGGAAGATGGGCATCAAAGAGGATCCTTATGGAGTTCGTTAGCCATTTGGGCAAGAAACTGCTCTTGCATGGACTGATGCATAAACTGGACACAAAGAACCCGCAGAGAGAGGACTGCTGAATTTGCCTAAAGGTGAGATGAACTTTCGGGGTTCCTGCTTCATGAACGAGTCTGCGAGACATTCTGCAGGACACAGCAGAAAGTGACTGAACTGTCTTTGGAATTTCCTGCTTCGTGGAGGTGTCTGCTGGATACTATGAGCCTGTAAGCTGAAGATGAATGCCCCAACGGTACAGAGGAACTTTGGGTGACTGTCCAGGCAGCGAGATATCTCTGTCGTTTATTTCTTATTTGCTTAGGTAATATTATATCCTTCTGGAGTCTTTGATGGAGTTGAAGAATGAATAGATAGTTATAGTTTTCCTTAGTTATGATAAAAGATAAAATAGATATATTGTAACTGTAATTCTTGCTTGATAACTGTTTTGTTATATGTAATTTTATTATGTTAAAATAAAAGCCTTTCTTTTTTGTTTAAACAGAAAAAGGGGAAATGATGTGGGAGTGATTTCTTATTAATAATGAAACTGCCTAGGTCCCTTGATAGGCCAACCCTTAGGTGGGTGGAGTAAACAGAACAGAATGCTGGGAGAAAGAAGCTGAGTCAGGGAGTCGCCATGATTCTCCCACTCCAGACAGATGCAGGTTAAGATCCTCCCTGGTAAGCCACCTCGTGGGCTACACAGATTATTAGAAATGGGTTAGATCAATATGTAAGAGCTAGCCAATAAGAAACTGGAACTTACGGGCCAGGCAGTGTTTAAACGAATACAGTTTCCGTGTAATTATTTTGGGGCATAAGCTAGCCATGCGGGCGGCCGGGTGCCGGGGACACAGCCTTGCCACTCCTATCACTACAGAGTGGCGCCCAACGTGGGGCTCGAACCCATGACCTTGAGATTAAGAGTCTCATGCTCCACAGGAAAATACTGATCTTCAAAGAATTTAAGGGACCCTGAATATTTAATTACTGATGGATGGAAAATAGTTACAACCCACTAAGGATCAACAGTAAAATTCTATACATTCTGTAAGTATTGATTATATAT
>NW_026067933.1:8160805-8319336 GCF_014885135.2 Alexandromys fortis
AGAGAACGTTGAGCACCAAAGACACTCCACTGGGAGCTTGTCTTCTTGGCAGAACTGGCCTTTGGGTTAAGAAAAGCCCATACCTCAACTACTGACAAAGATATGAAACAGGATTGTCTTATCTTGCCAAGCCAGGGTAGGATAATTCTAAGAAAGTTCCTTGCATTTGATAATGGTATGTCAGCTATGTTAGGCCTTAGCCAAAGTTGGTTGACTCAACATTGCAAACAAGACTTTGGGTGATTGCCCAGGCAGTCAGTTGTCTCTGTCATTTGTGGCACATTTTGGATAACTCTCATTTGTTAAGTAATATTTATTCCCTTCTCAGATCTTTGACGGAGTTGAAGATTATATAATTGTAATTACTCTATATTATTTAGACTCCTTGAGATAGAATGTCAAGCAAAACTTTTGTTCTCAATATTGTTTATTATTTGTTATTATTGTTTATAGTTGTATTTGGTTTAGTTTTGTCTTATTTAGACAAAAGGGGGAGATGTAGGGTTAAGCTAGCCCATAGGGGCAGGCTTGCCTCGGGCGAGCGTTTACTTTTAAATTGGGCATACGGAAGCCCGGGCGGCCCTTCCTGTTTCCTGTCCTCGGCTGGAACCTTGGTTTTGTGAGTTTGATTTTTCCATTAAAGCTGTGTATATTTATTACAATTTGTCTGCATTAATCTACGCCGTAACACGTATCTATATCTCAAGCAGGGTAAAAGACAAAGTTGAATACCATGAGGCGCCTCCTTCATCATGAGTAGGCAGTTTATCTCACAGAAATTAGGCAGTAGACATGGCAGAGTACCCATGTCCATTTTCATTACTGCCATAAGAACCACAGGGCTCCCAAGACCCAGACCAGCTAGACAAGTGAGAATCTTCCCTTATTGTGCCACGATATTTGGCATTGTATTTAAAATGTGGTAAAGAAAGGTTTCTAATCTCTAGTGCCTTACACTCTTCTCTTCATTGTTACTAAAAATCAAGGTACAACCTATCCAGATTTGGACTACAAGCAACATAAACTGGATGACTTCTTTAAAGGAATTTAGTAATATTTAGCAAAATCCTAAATTCACAAATTATGATTCCATTCATACAAATAATATGTAGAGTCACAGATATGTATAAAAGTGATTTCAATAAATCACACTATTGTCATAGAGAACTACAATGAAACTATTTTTTTTAAAAAAACAGTAAAAATGGTAGAATCTACATCTTTTTAAAAGACCATTTTAAAAAGTAAACTAAAGGATATTAAAAATACAAACTGGCCAGGCGGTGGTGGTGCACACCTTTAATCCCAGAATGCAGGAGGCAGAGACAGGCGGATCTCTGTGAGTTCGAGGCCAGCCTGGTATATAAGAGCTCGTTACAGCAAAGGCTTCAAAGCTAAAGAGAAACCCTGTCTCAAAACAAACTAACAAAAATACAAAGTAACTTTTTCATTTTTATTCACATATTGATGTTTGTGTCTGTCACATATGTGCAGGGGCCAGAAGGCATTAGATGCCCTTTAGCTGGAGTTATAGGTGGAAACAGAACTTGGGTCTTCTAGAAGAATAATAAGCACTCTTGACCACTGGTCCATCTCTCCAGTCCCCAGAGCTGAGACCTCTCATTTAGGTAGACAAAGGAGAAAGAAAATATATACAGGAATTTTTATACAGTGATAGATCTGAAAAGTTATATAAGGCCATTACTTTTCTTGGCCAATGATCCTCTCCTCTCATCTCAAAGGCAGTAAAAGAAGGTTGCATTCTCAAATCAGATTACTCTGACCACTGTATTCCTAGTCCACACTTAAGAACCCTCATAATTATACATCAGGTGACCTAAGATAACCTCTATATCTTAAAAACAGTACACTGGTACCTCGTTTCCATTTAATTTTCTGCCATTCGATTTAAATGCCTATAGATTCCAGGAATGGAGACATGGATGTTTGTGGGGTGCTACAGTCCTCTAAACTGTGTATTGAAACTTCATTCTAACAGGTCTGAGGAACGGTTGTTAAGGGTGACAGGGTGTCCTAAGAATGGATTAATCCCAATGTCACACTTGTTAGCTATCCTGCAAGCTCCTGAATTAAAGCTGAAGCCACATCTTTTCCCAGTCTCTGCCATCCACATGCTGGGATGGGATGTCACAGACATAAAGCTTCCACTACATGAAACCCTCAGTCTTGGACTCCTCCATCTCCAGAACTGCGACTCAAAGAAGTAGATTGCTTCTGATTGACCTGGCCTACAGTATTTGGTCAGCATAGCAGAAACAGATGGAGACAAGCCCATCCGCTGTTTATCAAAGCTATGGGCAAACAGCTGATGGAAAAACGACTTTCTTAGTTTTAAGGCAAAACAAGCTTCATTAACATAGCCTATTTGGCTGTATTGTGAAAGAAGGAATAACTATGCAGAGAGAAGGAGCATTTGTGTGGGAGAAGAAGAGCGACTCTAAATGGATATAGGAGATGTGTGCCAAAGTAATCATACAATGAGGAGCAACAGAAATCGGGAACACATAGAATTGAAGAGAACATCCCAATAAGTAACTGCTCCCAGAACATCCAGTTTCATCCCTTTGACCTCTTTAAAAGTATCCATACCATTGTGCAGCTGCTGTGTGAATGTTCATTCCTCAGTAATATTCTCTTTAATAAAAAAAAATCCATTCCACTGTCTTACAAGTCTGGGTAATTTAATGACTGTCTTAGTGACTTTTCTGATTCTGTGAAGACACCATAACCAAAAGAACTTATAAACAGAAACCTTTAAAAAGCTCATGGTTCCAGAGGGTTAGAGCATGGCAACAGGCCAGCAGGGTGCTGGAGGGGGAGCTCTAGCCATCGGAAACCCCAAAGTCCACCCTAGTGATGCGCCTTCTCTAGGAAGGCCTCACCCCAATCCTTCCCAAAACGGTCCACCAACTGGGGACCAAGTATTCAAATGGATGAGTCTGTTGGAGTCATTCTCTTTCAAACCGCATGTTCATGATTCTTTGACACACAGACATTTCTAGTCTCTACTGGAAGAAGAAAGCAGCACTCTTCATAGAAAAAGAATTTACAATATGGAACAAATCTCCATGCTACAAAAGTTGTAGTATAAAACATGAACGAGTTTGAAGGACAAGGAGGAAGGACATTCAAGGTTTTGGAGGAAGAAAAGGCAAGGTTTTAGAGGGAGAAAGGCAAGATTATATTACAATCACAAAGAGAAAAACATAAATCTGCAGTAAAGACTCAAGCCTACATGGCAGAGTGACTCATTTCCACACACTAAGTGGAGACTCACGCATGTGTTTCCACAGACATCACCCAGGCTTTCCCGTTTGCGGTCAGAGTCTCCACATCATCAGGCAGATATGGATTCTGGGACCTGATCCCCAGAGGAATCCTTAATATTCCATAACGACTCTTCTATAATAGTAACTAAAATCAACCTGGCAAAGAGGGTGGGAAAGTTTATGATGGTCTAAGTAGAGGTTTCTAAAGGAAAAGGAAGGTAGAAGGTTTGATGGCGTCTATGGCAAGCTCCATGGAATAAACTCTACCAATAAAATTGGAGAATAGCCTTCATCATTAGACCAATTCAGCGTTAACTATACACTCTGGGCAACAATACTACATAGGATAGATGATATAAGTATGAAATTCTAAATATATCAGCCTCTGTTCCATGGGCATTTTTTCCCCATAAGAACTGGTATGAATCAGCTCTCCACTATGTCAAACAGATGTACCCAAATCACTAGTTGAGAAAAACACTGCAGCTGTAAGTGGTGATGCTCACTGAGAATTGCAGTACTGGGGGGCTAAGATGTGATGATCACAAGTTCAAGGCCAGCCTGGGCTACTTAATGAGACTGACTTAATAAATAAATAAAACCTAGAATGGTTTATTAAGACCCCAGGATTTAAAACTATGTTTACTGAGGAGCATGTCCTATAGAGTTATAATATAGCAACACGCCTCATATACCTGTGATGCCCAAACAGGAGCCTAGCACACACAGAAACATATTTCATGACTGGTATCTGGAGTTCTTATCATACTAAACCGCTTTTTGTGTGCAGAGCTTATTACTGGCAAACCTTGTGTTCTTCTAGCTCCTATGACAGAATTTCCTCTTGGGAACACTGCCCAAATTTATATGATGGTTGAGCAGCTGAGGCAGTATGTTTTGTAACCATGAAAGACGACAAGTGGCTCGGACTGAGTGCAGTCAGACTTCCCAGGACCACAGCCGAGTCTTGGGAACAATCCCCTGGGAGCTCCTCTAGGCAGGGTGAGGAGAGGAGGCTTGCTTTCAGCCTTTGCACAGTGACAGATATATTTTTGAAAATGCAATGAAAATGTATCTTTGTTACACAAAAAGTAGAAAGTCAAAGCTATCATGTATTTTTTCATGACCGCTTTCCCCTGGTCCCTTTTACTTAAGAACACCACCTTCAGCCTCTCCACATACCAAGCAGCTGACCAGAACCAACTGGAAACGCACTGCTATAGATTAGGTACCAAACCACCCACTTGCCAGCTTATGCTGGGACGAGATGAGCTGGACAATATCAGGTATTAGATTATCCACATCCAGAAATAATTTCATAATATTTAAGATGATACTAGTTAATAGCCATGTAACTATTGGAGCTCTCATTCATAGGAGCATATGCTTAGCTGTAAAGAGCTCTTGGGGTGATAAAAATTTAAGTGCAATGCTGAATATTTTAGAGGATAATCTTAATAGTTTATGAGAAAAAATAAAAATCATATATTCCTAACCAGCAGGAGAATTTGGAAACTCTCTTGATTCTAAAAGACAGTGTCTGAGCTTAGGTTGCTGGAGGAGACCTAGAGGACTAGCATCCTTGTTCCAGTCTTTTCTATTGGCTTGTCCTTTGTTTTGGTTTTTGTTTGTTTGTTGTTGTTTTGACATGGTAACCTGTAAAGGTGTAACCGTGTAAATTTGAGTATTATTTCAGCTTACATAACATCAGGAGTTTGTTTCCTCTTCATCTTGAAATCAGTTCTCTTCAGAAAGTTTTTGGGGTAGAACTGTGTACTACATACAAATGCCATGTTCTGAGTGCCACATGTTCCTAACACAGCATGAAATACTAACTGTAGGGGAAGTTGCCTCATAAAACACATAACTGCCCTGTATCTTCCATCGCAGCTAGTCGGGGCAGTATACTCAGTACTCAGACCACTAATTCCTATGACAGAATTCAGGGCCCACAATGCCTTTACACTAGCTGAGAAGAAGGAGACATTATAAAAGGACCTGTAGGCTTTTGTGAAAAAAAAATTAAACAAAAAAGTAAAAAAGAGAAAAAAAAAAAGAAAAAGAGAGGGAAGAAGGCAAGGAAGAAAGAAAAAAAAAAAGAAAGAAAGAAAGAGAGAGAGAGAGAGAGAGAGAGAGAGAGAGAGAGAGAGAGAAAGAGGAAAAGAGGAAGAAATGGAGGAAGGAAGGAACGAAGGAAGGGAGGTAGGGAGAAAAAAGAAAAGAAAAGAAAAGAAAAGAAAAGAAAAGAAAAGAAAAGAAAAAAAAAGAAAAGAAAAGAAAAGAAAAAGTCTAATGCTCATCATGCCTACTTGTAGCCCTAGGGTAGAATCTGAAACTACTGAGCTACTGAGTTGGGACTGGGACACAGCCAAGCAACTGGCTTTCCCACCCACGGTAGGGCATGTTTTTATTACACAAAAAGGGCATCCAACCCAAAAGGTATGTGAATATATGCAGGATGTCCCAAGGATCTAAATGTCATCTAAATATTTCTGGCACTTTACTTGCTTCCTGGTCACTAGGGTTCTCTTAGAAGCACTGCAAATGAATATGGTTCACTGTACAAAGCAGTGGCTGGACAGAAACCAAACAGTACAGAACCCATCACAGCTCCTAGTCAGCATTATTCCTACTATCACATCTCAAAAACAAACAGAAGTCCACTTACTAAATGAGTAAAACACGTAGGAATTTCCTGTCCAGATAAATCAACTGTACTGAGTTGCAATCATGTTGTGTTATCCAATTTCCCAGGCCTCTCACAATACAAACGGTAAATATTCTATGCTTGGGCTCATTTCCAATCATCTGTCCCAGACATAACCACCATCTCCAAAGCAGTCATCTGCAGGAAGGGAGTAACTGAATGAAGTCTAGAGATGTCACTGCTCCAGGAGTAGGCAGCTTTAACCAAGCACACACGGAATGAGCTCCAAGCATAATGAACATTCCCAGGAAGACTTGTAAACCGTAAGCAACTCGCTTACTTGTTAGTCTGAGACCTCCCCAAGTGTGAACCACCTCAGAAGAAACGTCGGTATCCTGGGCTTGTGATGTCGACATTGTCAGAACTCTCCAGAACGGGTTATAGAATAAGGGTGAAATTTGCATTCATTTTAAGAATGTCCAGTTGTCTACCTTTGTGTATTAATTATTAACACATATTTATTGATTTACATTAGACCCTGAACTAATATTTTTTTAGGGAAATCTACAAAGAATTTACTCACTCAAAAGGAGAGACAGGCAGGGAAAGAAAGAGAGACAGAGAGAGGAGAGGAGAAAATAGAGAAGTAAAAAGAAATCAAAGAAGACTAATCCTAATGGTAGAGGCATCCAGTGTTTAAAAAGGGGGGGGGGACATCAGAACTCAGTTTTATTGACCTAAAAAGTTAAGTCAAGAAGATCTTGTGGAAAGGAAAATGTCTCCATACTGGCCACAGTGCCTAGGAGATAAATATTCCCGCTTTAAAAAAAAAAATTAAAAAAATGAAAACCACCTCCCCAAAAGAAAACTAATTATGTTTCTCTGACAAGAAAAGGTCTGAAAACTGTAACATTGTCTCGGTTAAAATGTCTATGCTTGTGTTTTACTTTAAGCAAATTAGATGTGCCAAAGAAAACCTGAATTTGCCGATGAGCCGCTTTTAAAAGTCTACACCCACCCACTGAAAACTAAAAATAGAAAATGTTGCTTTCATTCATTTGAAATAGTTTACAGACAAAGAAATCAATGCACAATATCAGGAAACAAAGGCAAGCCGTGCTCTGCATCCCTGAATTATTGTTTTAGTCTGACACTGCGCACAGATGGCATTTGCAGACTTCAACTTCCTCAAGAAGAGAAACTTGGAAACAGTCGAATTAGCACTGAAAACAAATGGACTGCAGTCGGGTGGGCAGCTGGTAGTGCCCCAGTTGATGAAGACCTAAAGTCTCTGACCCTAGTAGCTTATTGATAGCTAAAAAAAGAAACCAAACAAGAGCCAGCTCTCCCATTGAATCCAAAGTAACCTTTGCTTGGTGAACGCTTACGGGAAACAAGGCCACAGAAACGAGAGTGAGAGACTGCCAACACATGCTAGTTCTAGAAAGGACGGCAACGGGGTGACTGCCCCCTCCTGCATCTCTATTGTGTCCTACAATGAATTCTAAAAGGACCACAAGCAACAAGTAAACCCACAGGTAGTTTATTCTTCTCTCTAAATGGTGACAGACTCTGTCCCTCCTCATTACAAATCAAGATGTTTGGGTCGGTGAGATGTCTTGATGGGTAAAAGCAGCCTGATCATTGAGTTCAAATCCCTGGACCCACAGGAGAAGCAGAGAACCAGCTGCCAAAAGTTGTCTTCTGACCATGTATGGCATGTATGACACAGAGTACACACACGCATGCGCACACACACACACGCACAAACACACACTCACACATACAGGAATAATAAACAAATTTTAAATGAAAAAGTTTATCAAAATCCTCAGAAGGTAAAAATGACAATGAATCTATCCAATTTGCAAAGCCTGTTACAGTATCTATATCAAAGTGTCATAAAACTTTCAAATAAAGAATTGCAAAAATGCATGCCTTTAAGAAAATATTTTAAAAGGTAAACATACAGACATAAAAATATACTAGTTGGTGACTCTTTAGAAAGATTCTCTTTACAAATCAAGCTTAAAATCATTTAAAAAATAATACTATTACATGTGTATGCATGTATATATATGTGAGTTCTGTTTACATTTTCAGAAACATTCATGAAATGAAGAGAATACCGATAATATGGGTTTTACTTCAGTAGGTAAACTCTCTCTGAAATGAGATTAGGTATAATTGGTAGCTGACATCAGTATAAAACTGCGAACCACTCAGCTTCTGTCTGTAAAAATAACTCTAGCCTCCCTCCACATACTGTCAGTTATTAAGTGGACAAATTACTCTTAATACTCAGCTTAACAAACCAAAATAACCTCGAGGCCTAGAGAGAATACAGTGTAACTGAAAAGATGAAGCCCTCGCATACATGACTAACAGAGTAAATCTTCCAAGAACAGTCCATGGCTGCTGAGCCTTCTCTAGAAAACAGCTAGCTTAGGGCACTTACAAGAGCGCCAGCGCATAGCACTGCCTATGTTCTCACTTGACAGAGGAAGACACTGAGAAGCTACTCAGTCTACCAAAGGTTATGTAGTTGATAAGCAGAATAAATATTCCAGTCCAGAAAGAAAAACTCCAGAGCGTTTAACGGAGTTTCCATGCCTCCTTCAATATAAAACATAGCAGTGTGCTGGAAAACGTAGGATATTTTTGGTAGGAGGCAGTGACTCGGGGGAAAGGTGTAGAGGCGAGATGATATGGAAAAGAAGTTGAGAAAAATCTGTTCTGTGTGTTAAAGAGGAATTTATGATTCTGGTGATGGGATGAGGTTTAGAAGGAGGGCTGGGAATTACATAGGGGAACCAGGGAAGTTCCTAAGCAATGGTGCTCAGAAGGAACATGGAAGAGTGAGAGACTGAGAACAGCTGGAAAGAGAGGAAGGTCGAGTGGAACACTCTGCCTGAGAAAATGCGCTTTAAAAAGGCGAATAAGCGAATGAGCTGTTTGTCCGCAACATGTATACACGGTGCGAGTTAAGACAGGAGAGTTGGGGCCATATGGTGGCTAGCTGGCAAAATCCAGCCAGAAAGTTTATATTTAGCTCAAAACGCAATGAGAAGATACTGAAAATGTTCTGAACAGGTGCTGGACACTAAGGAGCACGGTCAATAAGCTCACTCACACAAAAGAAGAGGAATTGTAGAATGCCAAAGCAAAGCTGATTTTAAATCGTAAAAGTAAAAAAGGCCTGGTGAGTAGAGAACCCGTTCAGAAGGGGCACAAGGAGGCTTTCTAAAATGACAGGAGTGTCATGCGCCTTACTTGGGTGTTGAGGTCAACGATGCTAGCTGTTTATCAACAAAGGAAATTCACCCTGTAGAGCAAGCCTGGGTTACTGAGAAAGAAGAGCTTACGAGAGAAGGTGAAGGTGACTGTTACAAACACCCAGAAGAATATGGGAAACCAGGAGATGGGATATACAGAGAAACAAAAGAACCAGTAATGAGAGAGAGAGAAAACACTTCAAGTCAGGCTGGTCACTTGATCTGTCTACTTTATGCATCATAACAATTCCAGCGAGTTAATCATTATGCCCATTTTACAGGTGAACAAACTGAACCTAAAGAGTAAGATGCCCAAAGCAGCGTCACAAACCTAAGCCTATAAATATATTTATAATAATAAAAATATTAACAGAGTAGGACTGCCAAGGACCAACTCAGAAAAAGGATGAGGTCAGCCCAAGTGAACCCACAATATATTAAATATATTCATCATCTTGCAGGTCTCAAAAGATTACAACAGCTAACTGGGCTAGATTCTTATAAGATACTACTGGAAGCTGCCTAGAAAGAGTGGGGTGTGTGATACTCATACTTTTGGCATTACGTAAGGAAGCTTACAGACCCATATTTATGTAACATATACTATTTCAGGCAATTCAATCTCTATCAGATAAAAAGTCATGAAACTTGCAGACTTTGGGAAAGATTACAGGTAATGGTAAGTAATCAGAGACAGTGTTTAGAAATTCAAGTTCTGATTTAATTTTTCAAGGTGACAAATGTTCTGGTGAATCTACTTCAAGGGAGGTTTTGCTCCATCTTTCGGGATCAGGAGGAGTAAGATATGTAAGAGTCTCAGGCAAGCTGGTGACCCAGAGGATGACAGAAAAGGCTTAGAAAGGAAATCTCTTTGAGACAGGGTCTCTCCATGTAACCCCGGCTACTCTGCAATAGGCTGGCTTCTACAGCTCACTCCACAGCCCAGGTTAGCCTCAAACCCAGAGACACGTCTGCTACTTCCCAGACACTAAGATTAAACACGTGCATCACCACATAAGGAGATCATGGTTCTGAATACAAAAATTCACAAAGTTAAACTATTCTAGTTGAAGAAATACTAATACTTAGGCAAGAGTTGGAGGGAGTGTAATAAAATAAAGTAGTTTTCAAAGACAGAAAAAAGAGAAAGAAAACATGATGTGGAGGCATTTAGTAACACTGACATGAACTAAGTCTAAGCTCTCTAGGTACAAATGTTCCTAGCTACAGTTTCTCATTCCTATCAGTATTGTAAGGCAACATCTAATTGGTAAAATCTCACTTGCTAGTCATTTCAAATTTTTGTAAGTGTAAATATATTCTCCAAATTCAAATTTTTACTAACAGTAGTAATTTTACCTACTTTTTCCAGGAGCATATAGTTGGTTAAATGACATAAGTTACTCCCCTCCATATATTCTTAAGTTAATGAATTAAAAAATCAGCTCTAACTGTTCTTGTACTTTCACAGTTGATTTCTTCATTGTTCGACCAAAGCCAAGGCATAAATGAAGAAACAAATATGCCATTTCCGTGGAAACTGCAGGAAAGAGACTGCAGACCTGATAAAGACTCTGGCCACGAGGCCTGTCCACCTGATCTAATGCTCGGGATGCAGAAGCTGTCCACCTCTGACCATCACACATGCTCCATGGCATGCACAAACCCATACCCATACACACAAAACATATAAAGAAAACTCAACCACTGGGTGAAAAAAGAACACCCATTATTAACAGACACTACATGTAAAAAGTGTGCTCACACCGGAGCACTGTACACACAGAACCAAAAGCTTTGAAGGAAAATATAGAAGAAAAATCTTTACAACCTGCAAGCAGACATAACTTTTACATAGTGCATTAGAAACTGATAGCTGGGCTTGATCAAAATTTCAAACGTAACCACATTAAGAAACAGTACTGTACAACCATATAAGGAAGTCTTAAAACTCAGTAAGGATCCAATTTGTAAAATAAATTATTTGAATGCTATTTCATCAAAAGGTGATAGAAATGACCAAAATGAGAAGCTGCTCAATATATTTAAGAGTAAAAAAATGCAAATGAAAATCACAGTATGCCATCATACACAGACTAAATTACATAAATTCAAAGAGCCGACAATAGCAAATGTTGGCAAGAATGAGGACAAAACCAACTCCCATCTACTGTTGTAAAAAATATATAGATAACCATTCTGTAAAATGTTTGGTAATTTCTCAAAAACTGCATTTCCCGGTATACAACTATTGAGGGAGAAAAATGAAAACATGGGGTCTGGGGATGGAGCTTGATGGTAGACATTTACTTAATGCACATGAGGCCCTGAGTTCAAGCCACAGCACTGAAAAGTGAAATAGCCAAATAAAATTAAATCATGGCTAAGAAATAAAAACATGTCCACACAGGGAACTGCCCTGAGGATTTATACGGTAGCTTTTTTCACATGAACCAAGGACAGGAATAAACTCAGCCCGGTCAGTCCAGTGAGTCAGTCCATGTCTGTTATCCAGCAATAAAATCAAGAGTTGCAACAAGTGACAGAAAACATTACACTGAGCAAAGACGTATACACTATATTGTTCCATTTATATGAGATTATGTGAATATAAACATTCATATAATGTTTGGCTGCAAAGCACATGGGAACTTTTTGGAATGATGATAACATGCTTAATCTTGATTGGAATCATGCTGACTACATAAATATACACATTTCATCAAACTATACATTGAAAGTGAATTCATTGTATGTAATATCAATAATGTTATTTTTAAAACTGGTTTTCCAGGACTGGAAAGGTGGTTCAGTGGTCAAGAGCAGTGGTTGCTCTTGCAATGGATCCAGGTTCTGTTCCCAGAACTCACAGGCTGACTCATAACCACCTGTGACTCCAGTTTCAGGAGATCCAACATCCTCTTCTGGTTAGCCACTGGCTGCAAGAGGTAAGATACACACACATACATTCAGGCAAAATACACATAAAATAAAATAAACAGGGTGGTTTCCCTTAAATATTCTGCATATTTTACAATACCAATTTAAGGAAGAATCATTTTTTCTTTATTCATTTGCACTGGCATAAAAAATAAATTTCAACTACCTGGACTTATATTTGTCTATGCTAATTTTGTATTATAATTTCAGAAAAGAGTAACTAAGAAAAGAAATAGTATACAAGCCCAAACTTTGACTTTCTGAAACTGTATATAAAAATGTTTGAAAAATCCTAAGCAGTGCGTCTTTAGTCTAGAAACCACTTGTGGCAGATAAAGACACTACTGTATTTCCCATATTACACGCTCTTCTGTGGTACGACCTTGCCACTCACTTCATCACAAAATGACTCATAGACCTCTTTCTTTTAATCTGGTTCACCCTAGTGACTTATGGGGCCACAAATATATCAAGTGACCTCTAAGACCTCAGAAGCCAAAACATAAGAAATGCCACAGCTTCCTGATCTCTCAGAACACTCTGTCATGGGCTATTCCTTCCAAGAATCCAGTACCATGCTGTAAGAAGCTTCAGCTACATGAAAAGCTAAGAAAGCTTAGCTTCTGCCGATAGCTCCAGCAAGTCCTAAGTCAACAGGCAGGAACCGCAGTTATTCTGGACCTCTGGCTCACACAAGCCTTAAAATTAGCTACAGAAATCTGGCCCTAACAGCACAAAAGACCTAAGGATGACAGCCATGAGTGGGGCTTGCTTAACTCAAAGAGTAGTGGAAAATGGCAACACACACTTATTGTAGCTGCTGTGTTTGGGATTATTAGATAACAATAGGTAACTGAATAATGATTACAGTAAAATAAGCCTAGGGAAGTTCAGGTGAGAAATTGTGGGTTTCTGAGTGAGGCAAGTCTAGATTGGACCACCTATGTGTTTTTCCCCAGGTCAGACCCTACCAAAAGCTTTTCCTCGACTCAAGGATTTGGTAATAGCCAGGGTGCAAGACATAGCAAAAGTCACAACAGGGAAGCACTGTGATTTCACAGTCCATGTATACCCTCAACGGACTTACTGCTGCCCAAAATGTGTATAAAATCTCCAACTCAAAAATATGCTTAATTTTGAATTATAACAGTCTTGCAGAAATGGCTTAAACCTACTAAGTTGGATTGTTTGCCACTTAAAATACTTATCACTGTAAATGTGTTCCATATCAGTGTGATAGCCATATGAATGTTTAATTTAAGTAAATATACCGTATTTTAAAAAAGCAGAAATCATCAGGGTTCCACAAATGTGCGGGCTATGCCACGCTGTGGTTCTCAGCAGTGTCCACGTGTTAACGTTCATAAGATTATGTCATATATAACAATGTGTCATCGTTGGTGTCTTATGAACAAAAGTTCCTCCGATTGAAAAGGTGTCCCAAGAGCATAGCAGGTACCACCATACACTAAGCTCTTACTAGTTAACACACATTCTTAATATCTGAGTCTGCTATGGGTTATAGGATATTATGAGAAATATGATATGTTGAGTTATATGGGGTTAATGTAGGGTTTAAGAACATGCTTTAGGCTAAGGAGTTTTTCGTGTATTTCTGATATGGCAGAAATGTGTCAGTGACTGACTCTTACTTGTCCCCCTTCAGAGCATGACCAGGTGACAGGAAAGAGCAATGGCATGGAAGACATTAATTACTAAGTGCAGATTTATCATGGGTAGATAAACTGAAGTGTGATTATAACTTCCCATATATTGATAGCTTTACTATGTCAGATCTAAGTTAAATTGCCATTCTTAAAGGTTCAGTAATAACGATGACTCTAAACATCAGTTTCTTTACAACATAAAAATAAAACTACATTCCTGTTATAATTCAAAATTAAGGATATATTTGAGCAAATACACAGGGCAGTTTCCAACCCCGACATACCTCATCCAGTTCTGGGCAAAGTATGTCCGTCAAGGCTGTTCTCCATGAGATTTTGAGTCTTCCATCCAGTCTGAGGAAGCGATGGCTTCCTTTCTTCCCTTACTCTCTCTCACAGCTGGATATTATTTTACAGCCCTGAAAAGCCAGTTCTCCTAACACTAAAATTTCATTCAATAAGCCAAAATTTAAACATATGTGGCAAAACCCTGGTGGTATGTGCTGCAGGCACTATTTGAATGCAGCCAACTGCGGCCCCAGAGCATCAATACTTGGTACTCCTCATCTGTTTGGGTGCCACTTCTGCTTCGTGCATCAAATTGCACGTCATTTTTAAATTCACAATTATTTCTATAAGTTAATAATGCAAATGAGATATAATGAAAATCTTATGATTTACTATTGTAGTATAGCAAATATGACTTTTAACTAATATTGAATATATATATTTTCCAGGTAAAAACAAAAAATTCACCATATAGTTCATATGATATCCCAAACAGCCTCAGATTGAGAGTTAAAATAGCTGATTATATTAATTATAAGTGGCTACTATGAATGTTCAAAAAATATACATGCCCAGTAACCTTCCTAGCAGAGTCCCTAACAACAAGCACTATTCACATCCTGTGTAATTCCACGGGAATTCTATGGGGAAAGTTCCATATATGGTAATTTCCCTGATGGATTCCCCACAGTTTAGACAGGATATGAATCTGGTCCATTGTAGCAATGAAAACAACAAACCACTGAACACGTGTGGTTTTTGCTGAACAAACTACAGGCGAACCCTTAGGGAGTCCAACAGTGCGGTGAATATAAGAAGCCAATGGATATTTTTATTCCGCTTTTGAGCTAGTGGGTAAACATGAAAATATCCACAAAAGAAATTTACTCCTATCCTCCTATAAGATACCGTCGTGGTTCTAAAGATACACTATTAAGTATCAACAGAGAAAAATCTCAGGGAAAGCTCACACCAGACCCCTGTTGTTAGAATGGAATTAGACAGAATAAGGCAAGTCAGAAATATTACATGAGCTCAACACCCCAAGCTCCTACGTAAAAGCATCTCGACATAAATCCCTGCAAGGAAGAATGGCTTTTATATATCTACATACTTTAGCTAACCGTGCACTCTACTTAAAGCCATGCAATAATATCTTTCTTTTATACCCATGTTCTAAGTGTGGACTTGGGAGTTTAGTACAACACCAGCTAAGTGTTTCTATTTTTGCTTTGAGATGAAAGTGTCAATCCAATATAGCTCAATACCAGCAGCCAGATTAATGTCGTAAGAAAGGAAAATAGCTGGTGTTCCTAAATTACCTAGTTATGCGTGACAAATACTAAGGGGGAAATAAATATAGTACTAAAATGTCCAACATACTAACAGAAAAAAAAATGAGTTCTAAGAGTTAATAATAATAATTAGGTTTTTATATTGAGAAATGGTCCATTTTAAAGGTGAATTGGGGCAACTATAGTCCCTACTCATATTTCAACTTATTCACACATGTTACAGTAAAACAACAGAGCAAAGGTCCGCCCTGCACACAGTCAGCTGTAAATCGCGTCCCTGTGTGATGCACATACAGGAGTGGGACACACTTCGTTCCAGCAGCCTCGTGACCAAACATTACAGGGTACGTTCATTTGATTAACTCTCCTACAACTGCTCAAAATCAAATTTTCAGAATCTCAGTATCATGGTACCATGGCTGCTATTACTACTCAGCTGTCAGTTCCAACTTAATGAATATATCTATAATTAAATAATGGCAACATTTGAACTTTGGTGCCCATCACAGACCAATTATAGGAGCAGCATCCAACAGACCTTTCTCATTACCCATCCAAGGTGACGCAGGCAAACTAAAGAGTAAGTCTGGAGTCCTTGCCATCACCTCACTGCTGCTAAGATCAAATGGCTGAGGCTCACACTAGTTACTATTTGGTTGTTTTCCTCCAAGTCTCACAATTGCCTTAGTCTAGAATGTTCTCTTTAGTGAATCTGTAACGAAAGGTAGGAGAGATTGGATAATGCTGTTTTCCTCGGGGATATCCTATTTCTCCACAGGTAAGGTACTAATCTAATGTTCAGGTGCTTTGGGAGACACATTAATGGGCACAATTCCCACCACTGCAGACCTTAAATGGTCCCTTTCATTGGCATCCTTGAGAAAAAAAAAAAGTCAGGTACGGTTGGGGGTGCAGATCTGAGCACAGGCAATACTAATTGTATAATGTGCATTACAGCTGAGTGTCTATCCTCTGAAGAATACCGACTTCATGAGGCTGGGGGTGCAAACCCGAGCACAGGCAATACTAACTGAATAATGTGCATTATAGTTGAAGTGCCTATTCTCTGAAGAATAACTAACTTCACCAGGGAGCGTGTAACCAAATGGCAACAACGCAAACAGTTTTCCTCATTTAATAAAGAGAAGAGAGAAACTTTTTCCTCCTGTTACCAATTTTCTTTACTTCACAAAAGTTGAAATTTTGCATTCCTCTTAAAAACTTTTCAAAAAATTTTTCTTTAATTTTTGTAGAATTCAACTGATTTTTCTATATAAACTTTATTTAATCAAGTTAAGTACTCCAAATATGCATCTAATGATTGCTTTACTCAATAAAACTTTATTTATAGCATTTACTACCTTTTTACACTTAAATTATTCTGACTCTTACAAACTAAAATTGGATTTATTCAAAGTCAACAAAGAAAAAAAGCACTAGTCCCATTTTTAGACACGAAAAGTTTCAGCAAAGGAAACATTTATTAAAATAATTATAATATGGTAACAGAGTGACAGAAAACCTCGTAGCTATCATGCTTCCTACTCTGTCATGATGAGTCTCCTAACACTTATACAGACAACTTCATTTCAAAGTGGGGCCTAAGGAGATAATGGCCAGTCAATTCAACTACAGGAAATCGATCTCCACTAGTCAGAAATAAGAGAGTAGGACTTTTAGACAGAGAATGGAACAATATTAGTGGAACTAGAATAGAAGACTACTTGCCTGGTAGTAGGAATCCCTAGGTTGAACCACTTCTACTATAAAAACAAACAAAAATTATAGAAAATGAACTGTATCAGACACTAATGCAGATTCATTACTGATTTCTGCATAGTTCTGTAAGTCTTTAACTTTCAAGGCATTTGCTCTTTCAGATAAATTTTTGTCATTTAATAAGACTATTTACATTTTTACTTAGGGGTTGTTTAGGAGGGAGGGTTATTTAAGATAAGCAACATCTTGGTGAGATAGAAATATAATAATGTAGACCCAGGACACCACAAACACCTGACCTCACAAATCTAAGACATAATATCAACTAAATTATATATCCAACAAGTTAAAAATGAAGATGTGTTTCCTTGTCTTACCCGTAAAAAGCAAAAAGGCAAAAAAGGAAATTTAAAAGCTGTTAACAATGAATCTGAGAAGTTATGAATCAGAATGGTGATTATCACTTGGCTGGAGGAGAAGGAATAATGAATGGAAGACCATAATGCTTTCTGAGGAAACAGAACTGTCCATATCTCCATCCAATTAGGGTTCTACCAGTACAAACATGGGCACAAATGCTAAGAAGCCATGCTAATACTTATCCATACTATGATACATCAATCATACCTCAGATTAAAGAACAGGCAACTAAGGAATGCTGAGAGCAGGAGAAATAGTCTTCCCCAGGGAAAAGCACACCAATTGGTTATCCAATACCAATGGTCAGCCCTGAACACACATAAACAAGTAACGTTATACAGATAGAGTAGGCTGTATTTAGGTATTTAGAAATAAATATATACATAAACATATACATATATGCATGCTAATAATAATTAATGAAAAAAGAGATCATAAATTTGAAAGAGAACAAGGAAGGGTATTTGTACAGGAAGAATTGAAGGGAGGAAAAGGAAGGGGGAAATGATGTAAGTATATTATTAACTAAGAAAACCAAAGGAAATAATTTTTAAATAGAAAATCTGATACAAGTAGGGCACAGCAGCCTGAAATCAGGAATAAGACTCACACCATCTCTGCAGGAAGCGTCTCCTAGTGTGTCCAGGCTCTACTATCCACTGCAAACAAGGTGGATAAAGACTTCCTAAGACAGTTCTGTAAGCATCAAAAGTGGTCTGGGAGGCTCCTTCTAAACTAATTAAAACTTCAAAGAGTACTATTCCTGCATATTCTGAATGTGGAGCGTTTTCAAGCCCACAAAACAGCACCCAAGGTGAAGTAACAAAGGTGAAGGGCTATCACTACAAAGGAAGCACCACACTCAGCTCAGACACGCTTAGCACAAGGTACCTCCTCATCTAAAAGAAGACAATCACTTCCAATCCTAAATGTCCACAGGGAGCATGGATACCTGGGGGCTTCTAGTGACAAGGCAAAGACAAAAATCAATCCTCAGTCAAAGCAAAAACCTTTTTGGTAAAAAGCAATTTTGCCAAGAACTTGCATGACAGTGTTCTATTTGCTGAGTAGCATTCAGTTCTGTTCCATAATGGTAACTATGGAGACCAAAAGCACATTGGTGAGACTATCAAAAGGTAAGGTTTGATAATGAAATAAAAAACTGTCTATTTGGAAGAATAGGCCAGACAATGGAAGAGACCCTAGTATAAGAGCCCAACAATGCATTTCAAATGCCACTAAGAGCGTTAATTTTCCTTTAATACACAGTATGACTATTTCTGCCCTCACCTAGTGTCTTTCATCAATTAAATTCCATTCCTGAAATGAGAAACTGGGAGATCTCTGCCACTGAATGATCTGTTTCTTGGATGACAAGAATTCCAAATGTATCATTAAATAAATTTTGAAATACTTTCAAATTACTAAACATATGTTTAGTGGAAACATATGTTGAGTGGACACTAAATCTCACAGTGAGTTTGTCTTAAACTTGATTACAAAATACGGTAGGTAGCACTGGAGATGGGAGGCTTCTGCAATAAAACAAAAAATGAGCCTCTTTAAAAGCAGTCATGAAACAAAAGAACTGAGGGTTATTAGTGTTCTTCAAATGCTACAATAACCAGCAGCTATCCAACAGTCACTTGGACGACTGTGACCAGAAAGTTAAGGTCAAATTACAAATTCATCAGAAATAGATTTCCTCAGTGTCCTGTCTTAACCCAGCCCCATTCTCCCCTACAAAGCCAGGCCAGTAGGTCAAACCTCTAGACATTTGTAACTGTCACCTTTGCTTACAGATGGTGGCAAAATGTTCTGCGGAGCCTGTACAACCTCGCTGAAAGCTATGTTACTTTCCATCAAACGTTAAATCGTTCTCAGCTAGGTAGAATATCATCATTTTAAAAACAGTTACTTAGCGTGTCTACAACTGCTGTTCATCCCAACCCACTGTGCAGGGCCCGCTCTGCACCAAAGCAATTTTATTGTATAAGTTTAAAACCTATACAAAGCTACCGTTCTGTGATGTTAGCCAACACATCAAAATTGAAGCCGTCATGAAAGCACTCTGTCTCGAGTAAAAAGCTATTTAATGTTCTTAAATCGACATGTAGTATCTACCCATGTGTTCTTGTGAAAATATGGAGGAAGATATACAGACCCCTTTCTCTCTCCGTGAATGAAAATTATAAGCCCTTATCTTACAAACACTGTAAGCTCAGAGTCTTCTAGCACCTATTGGAGGGTTTGAGGACATTAGGAGCCTCTGACAATGGATCTCATCAATTAGCAAGGTCTGGGAGGCTCCCTGAGTCCTGTCTTCTTACCTCCTCCCTCTTGGAGGCCTCGTTTTGACCACATTGGCATGCCTAGCTTTAAGAATGAATAATCCTCTTCATGGAAGTCTCCTACCCAAGACCAGTTCTTCTGTAATTAGAGGCAATGCAAATATTATCAACCTAAGGCAAAGCGACAAGAGCTCGAGCCAGTGAAGCCCTGACAGCACACAGATTCCATAGACGAGAAGTAGGATCCATTTACTTACATGAGGATTCAGTACCAAACATGGCTGGCTCCAGAAGCTGCTTTTTAAAAAAAAAAAAATTAGAAGAAAGGAAAGAAAGGGGAAAGGGAACTAAGCAATCGTAAGAAGTGCATGTGCTCCCGAGAGCAAGGAGATGAGCTGGCTACACGGCGGGGGTCATGAAGCCAGACAATGCAGTCCGAGCTATGTCCAGCTGCCAGATTCTCCCCTAAGAGCGTCAGCTTTCTCCCGAGAGTGGAAAGCAAGGTCTCCTACACCATCCCAAACCGAAGAGCTGCTTTTCAAAATCCGCCAGGCACAGGAAGGCCAGCGAGGCTGCTGTGGGATGCAGTGAGGCAGGGCTAGGTAGCGCAGGCAGGGCAGGTCTGAGAGCCTCACAGACACTGCAATCCTCAGCCTGCTGTAGCAGTAAGACAATAGCAGGGCTTATGCATACGCCGGATGACGTCAGGGACACTGCACACACGGACTGCCGGCTGCCTGAACCAGAGCTTCCAGGGCTTCAGGGGAGCAGCGCGATTCAAAAGGGAATTCCTTTGTCATAAAATACACAAGACCAAAAAGCACAAGCACGTTCCCCTCCTGAAGAGCAATTCATCCTCTGATGCCACTCAGGGAGAGACCTCAGAGAAATTTACATACTGGCCTCCTATCAACTACCACAAAGATATGCGCGGCAGGGATGTTGGTTGCAATATGGCAAATAAAGCTTTGCGGGAGAATTAACAAGTATCAGAAATGAGAAAAATAATCTCCACTGAAAAGTAATTACAGAGAGTTCAAGATTGTTTTCTGTAACTTATGGTAGGCTGCCATCCAAGGATGTACATTCGATCACATATAGGTGGGGAGATGCATGCTACACACGTTTGCAGCATTAAGTGTCCAGGACCGTGTTAGTGAGATAATAGTGCAAGCGGTTGGCACACAGCCTCAAATAGAAGAGGTTACACTTTTACTTATTGGCAAATGTTATTCAAATACAAAAACCACAGATTTGTGTACACACAAATTCGAATTCCTATTCCTTCTGCCTTATTTTAAATTTTACCTTTTGAAATTTTCTGTCATTTTCAGAGTAACTCAGATATTGTAAGGCTGTGTTCAATACCTGCGTACTTGTAGATGAATGGACATTTTTAACTAACATAGTTCTTCTTAATCCACTCAAACAAAAATAATTGAAAATAATACCAATATGATTCTTGACTCACTGAGAACATAAAAATCCTCCTGCTTTATCTGACTTCATTCTTCTAAATCTGGTTTTAAAAACACACATTAAAAGTATGTGGACTTTCTTTACAGTGCCTACTTAACACAAGTAAAGAAGGAAGCTTGTTTCAATGTTTTAACAATTCTGAGCTGTACGAAAAGAGTATTGTGTGCATAGTGCAACACTTTAAAAGTCATGTACAAGAGGAAGTTCAAGGGTTCAAGACTCCCCTCCACCCATTCTCAACATGCATACCTTTTTCAATAATTTTTGTTTACAAAGAACTGTCTTAATATGGATACAGCTTTTAAACATTAAATTTATGGCAGGAAGGTGGAGGTGCAAATTACCACCCCAAGAATAGCATTAGTAGTTCCTTGGTTAATATAATAGATGTAGACCCGCCTCGTTGTCTTAGCTGCCTGCAAAATAGCTCATTGTATTCGCTGTACAATTTTTCAAGGTAAACTGGCCCAGCACCCTGAAACACTGAGCCACGGTGAATAATCAGAGTGCACAAAGCTGGTGCTGCAGAAAAGAAGATCAGTACGCATTGTCTGTCTGCTTACTGTGTGTCGGGAGCCATTTGGAACCTCACACGGGCTCATTCATCTAATCTCACTGACTCCATAAAGAGGCACTGCCATTGCCTACATTTGAAAGTTAATTTGCCAAGATGGTGTAAGTCATAAACAATATGCTGAGATTCACATCGGGAGGTCTGGTTCCAAAGCAAAGCTGGTAACCTGTCTACTGTAACACCTCTTGAAAAAGGAACAAATAATTGCCAAAATTATACAGCATTTTAAAAGTTCAAATGAAAAAAAGGGAAACAAGGGAGTAGAAAATGTGGATAGTGACTCACGAACAAAGCAGTCAAAGAAAACCAAAACACGATAGAAGCACTAAAAATTTCAGTGTCAATGAAATCGTAAATATATAAAAGATGTCTGCCTTCAAAAACATCCGTCAAGCCACAGCCAAGGACGAATGTTAATAATGTTGAGATGTATCTGTATCAAGTGGCAATGGGTAATACACTTAAAGCTGATAACCTGAAAACCAAAGCTTATCTTATGTGAGCTATTTATTTATTTGCTTACTTGCTTTTACCTTGGGATGGATCTACTTTAGGTTGTATACAAAGTCACTCAAATAATGGTTGGATATGGCCATGAATATTAGAGAAAGTAGAAAAGATGATCCCCTGAGGATAAGATACTCTCCAACGAAAGCTATGATGATCTGCATGCAACAAGTACTTTAGCAGCTGACTAGGTATTTCTTGTTTCAACTCATGCATGAGCCGAAAGCGCATATCTCACAAATCAATATCTCTTTTTGGCACAGGATGATAAGAATTAAGTTAAGGGTTGCAATGTTTTGCAAGAAGTTTTCTTTTTGGATATCTTAGAGGCGCCCATCTGCTAAAAACTGTAGGCATCTAACATGTCAGCATTGGATAGAATTCACACCACTGGACCTGTGTGACCTGGAGGCCAGAGGTGTTTCTAAATGCCTTAGAACATTTGGGTGCTCATCACTGAGTACTCCTTGCTGACAACAATTATTTCAGAAGTTTTATTTGCTTTATTATTTATTTTACTAAATAAATAATAAAGTTTATTTACTTATCTCCTCTAGTACACTAAGAGAATAAGGCCAAATTTTAATGTGTTGCCTAACAAAGATGCAAAGGAAGAAAATGAAGAAAAATAGACTGACTTGAAGTTTCTAAACTGCCCCACAACCTGCCAAAAAAAAAAATCACATAGATTCTAAAACCAAATTAATTTTCTGAATTTGTAACTCTCTCATTACTAATGCCTAAGACTTTGCCCTTCTGCTCACAAATACAGTATTATTAATTTCAGGATAAAATTAGCAATGAGGGCCAGCAAGATGATAGTTGATAAAGTATTTTCTGCTCAAGCCTGAGGACTTGAGTGAGTTCAATCTTCGAAGCCATGTAAAGGTGCAAAGAGAGAACCAACTGCACAACTTCACCTCTGACTTCCACATGCACATCATGGTACATACACCCTCACACACATATAGCACAAAAACAAGCAATAGGAACATTATTAAAATTGTTTTATAATCTGACTTATATGATCTAATTTATAAATGAATTGAAATTAACAATGAGAGAAAATGCTAATAGTCCAAATAATTTTTTGTTCAAAATAATCATCATAAAGGGCCACGGGGAGGGCCCACTGGCTAAAGCAAGCTGTGCAGCTACAAGCCATGTCTGGGAGCTCTGGGTTCAATTCAGAGATTCCAACTTCAATGAGAACAATGGAGAGTGATTGAGGAGACTCCTATGGCAACCTTGGACCTCCACATGCACACACAGGCAAAAGCGAACATGCACACCACAAACACATACATATAAAAAAGAAGAAACTATCACAAAACTGGAATCATATTGATAAATATAACTGTGAAATCTTTTTCAATTATCATTCTACTTATTCCACCCTGTGTGAGAGCCCATAATAGAGGGTCACGAGCCACAGTGCACATGCAAAAGTCAAAAAGTCTTGGTGGAACTGGTGCTCTCCTACCTACACGTGGATTCCAGAGATCAAACTTGGGTTGCCAGGCTTGATGCCATGTGCTTTTACCTGCTGAGCCCATAACAGAAGTCAGACAGCACTTCTAAAAGGAACCTCATGCATGCATTTCTTTCCTCACCTCTTTCCTGGAGCCTGCAGCTTTACTCTGCGGTCACAGTATAAACTAATGCCTCTTCCCTAGAGCTTACACTAATCCTAGTTGATGGAACAGAGAAACGGACACGTAGTATGTCAAGCAGCTATGAATATTACAAAGATAAATAGGAAGGAATCGGAGGAAATGGGATGAAAGGTAGAGCATTTTAGCAAAATTTCCAGGTGGGTCCTGAAAAGGTGACATTTCAACAAAGACCTGGAAAAAATGCAGGGGAAGCCATAGGAGTCACATAGAAACCAAGTGGAAGGTACGGCAAAGTCAGAAGCAGGAATGTATGTGGTCCTTGAATGTTATTTTTACAGAGAATCTATTTTTAAACCACCAAGTGTGAGTTTTCTATGGGAATCTACCCCTTTGGGTGCTCTGAAAACGTGATGCAATAGGAGAGGGGTCACACTGAACTGTGCTGGCGGCAAGTGCAGCCTCTACTCTTGTACACCCGGAACTGAAAGCGTGAGATGCTATATTCATATGTAGCGAACTAAATGTACCCATGTTTGAAATGAATAAAGTAAAATAATTATGGAAGATGATATTCAAAATAGCTTCATTCTACATCAGTTAATCTAGTGAATGTATTTACTGATATGACAGAATTTAAACCATATATTCTTTCTAAGTATACATACAAATTTTAAAACCATCATATCTTAGTTTTCATCTTTCCCTCCTTTTAAAGGCTTTCTTAGTATCTCCCTTAATATCTACTTGTTAAAGTTGCATCTTAAAAATAGCAGGATGCAAGAGTAACTCAAAATATCAGTAGCCCTTCTTTATACAGATGATAAAAGGGCTTAGAAAAAAATCAGAGAAACATCATCCTTCACAATAGCCACAAATAACATAAAATATCTTGGGGCAACTATAACCAAACAAGTGAAAGACCTGTGTGATGAGAACTTTAAGTCTCTAAAGAAAGAAATTGAAGAAGACACCAGAAAATGGAAAGATCGCCAGTGTTCTTGGGTAGGTAGAATAAACAGTAAAAATACAAGTCTTACCAAAAGCAATCTACAGATTCAATGCAATGCCCAGCAAAATCCCAGCAAAATTCTTCACAGACCTTGAAAGAACAATACTCAACTCCACATGGAAAAACAAAAAACCCAGAATAGTCAAAACAATCCTATATAATAAAAGAACTTCTGGAGGCATAACTATCCCTGACTTCAAACTCTACTATAGAGTTACAGTAATCTAAACAGCCTGGTATTGGCATTAAAAGACAGACAAGAGGACCAATGGAATCTAATCAAAGACCCGGATATCAATCTACACACCTATGAACACCTGGTTTTTGACAAAGAAGCTAAAAATATAAAATGGAAAAAAGAAAGCATATTCAAGAAATGGTGTTGGCATAACTGGATATCAACAAGTAGAAGAATGCAAATAGATCCATTATCTATCACCATGCACAAAACTCATGTCCAAATGGATCAAAGATTTCAATATAAAACCAACCACACTAACCTCATAGAATAGAAAGTGAGAAATAGCCTTGAATGCATTGGCACTGAGACCACGTCCTAAATATAACCCTAGTAGCAAAGACACTGAGAGAAACAATAAATGGGACCTCCTAAAACTGAGAAACTTCTGTAAAAATAAAGGACACAGTCAACAAAACAAAACAGCAACCTACAAAATGGGAAAAGATTTTCACCAACCCCACATCGGACAGAAGACTGATCTCCAAAATATACAAAGAACTCAAAAAACTTGACATCAAAAGAACAAATAATCAAAAAAAAAATGGATTACAGACCTAAACTGAGAACTCTCAACAGAGGAATCTAAAATGGCTGAAAGACACTTAAGGAAATGCTCAACACCCTTAGATATCAGAGAAAGGGAAATCAAAACAACTTTGAGACTCCATCTTACACCTGTCAGAATGGCCAAAAACACTGATGACAACTTATGCTGGAGAGGATGTGGGGTAAAGGGAATAATACTCCTGCATTGCTGGTGGGAGGGAGTACATATTGGTACAGCCCCTTTATATCAGTTTGGCGATTTCTCAGAGAATTAGGAAACAACCTACCTCAAGACCCAGCAATACCACTTTGAGATATATACCCAAAGGATGCTCAATAGTACCACAAGAACATGTGCTCAACTATGTTCAAAGCAGCATTATTTGTGGTAGCCAGAACGTGGAAACAACCTAGATGCCCCTCAACCAAAGAATGAATAAAGAAAATGTGGTACATTGACACAAAGCAGCGCTACTCAGTGGGGAAAAAAAAGTGACATCATCTTGAAATTTGCAGAAAAATTGATGAATCTAGAAAAAGCCATATTGAGATCAGAAAGACAAACATAATATGTGCTCACTCATAAGTGGCCTTTACACATAAAGCAAAGAAAAACCAGCCTACATTTCACAACCCCAAAGAACCTACACAACAAAGAGCACCCTAAGAGAGACATTCATGGATCTACATAGGAAAGAGAAAAAGACAAGATCTCCTAAGTAAACTGGGAGCGTGGGGGCCAAAGGAGCAGGTAGGAAGGGAGGGGAGAAAAAGGGAGGGGAGCAGAGAAAAATGTATAGCATAATAAAAACAATTAAAAAAAATTGATAAAAAATTTAAAAATTATACAATAATATAGCATTTCTTGAAAACAACAGAGAAGTTTATTAATGACAACATAAAAGCAATTAAAAATGAAAGACTTAGTACTTCTAGTATTGGGAAGGAAATAAAATTTCATTACTGAAAGCATACTCGGATGGTCAAGATGGTTCAACAGGCAAGCCCTTCGCCATGCAAGCCTAATGGTCTGTGCATTCTATGCTAGAACCCATGGAAGGGAAAGAAGGAGTCAACTCCATAAAGTTGTCCTCTGACCTCCACATGATAGTAGAGACATGCACATCCACACTCACACAAATACACGCCAATTGCATGCTCACACACACACACACACACACACACATTTTCACACAGTAACAAGGTTTCGAAATTTTAAAGCATACTTAAAGGAAGGTTGCCTGTTACAAAGTTGGCCGTTTTACACTGAACTGTGGGATATGCTCCTTCCTCTTTCAGCCCACAATGCTGCAGGGAACGAATCTTCTAGAATCTAGGTAAAGTTTGGTGTCCTAAATAGACTTACTCTACAACTCTCATTTCAGATTTTGTTAATGTGTGTGTGTGTGTTTTCTTTGCCTACTACTAGTATACCAAGACTTTTGTTCCAGAAATGTCCATAAATTTTATTTTCTGTATGGCATAACCTGCACTCAAATACTTGACTTTAAACTTTTGGCAAAGAGAAAAGAAATGTGAATTCACCGTGGGCTACAGTTGAAGTCTCTCTGGGTATGACTCAAACTGATACAGGAGAAAGAGCGGGGTACGTCTGAGAAACTCCCTTGCAAGCTTATCTGCAATTAGTCACAACGTGTATATGACTAATTCACACATATTTAAGGAGTAAACTGGTGTATACTTTTAAGATTACACAACACAATTTCAAAAGAGCAAATTTAAGTATTCCCTTTAAAGTAATTCTACATAGAATCTCTTCTAAATTTCATTTTTGCCATATAGTTCATAATGAAGCATTTCTCAAAGCACAACTCTATCAAACCACAAAACCAAACAGTTCCCGAAAAGGAGCATGCCCGGGGAAGCCTGTCTTGTGATGCCGTGTACACACACACACACACACACACACACACACACACACTTCTGCTTATCTCAGCTCAGCAGTAACCACCGTGGCTCTGCGCCCCTTTGACTGTTTTTGTGAAGTCATCTTTAGAATAGGCTCTCCAATTCCCATTCGTTTCCTGTCAGTTTAGGTTCAAATTGGGGGGGGGGGAGACTAACTAATTTTTCTAAGTGAAATAATTAAAACAAACCCCACAGGCTATCTACCAATCCCTTGCGCTAGTTCTCAGTGTTAGGAAGTCACATACTGAAAAGAGCCAGTATCTAAGCATGAGGTCGCTGTTCATTCATTTCATGGTATGTCTATGCAACTGGTCTACTTGAAACATTATCCCGACAGAAACCTAATAAAACTAATAAAGGTGATAAAACAGTCATTGCAAGTATATCTAGAACCTAAGACCACCAACTCATTTACCCGAGTCCTGAAATAGATCTCAGTTGGTAAGGGCATATGGTCATTACTGAGACAGCTCTGCCTGGTGTGATCTTTAATGTCACATCGCCAAAGACCCTGAGCCATCTTTTCCTTCATTGACTATTGTTGATTTTTTTAAAACTGTTTCTCAAAACAGGGTTTCTCTGTGTAGCTCTAGCTATCCTGGAACTTGTTCTGTAGACCAGACTGGCCTCGCCTACCTTTGCCTCCCAAGTGCTGGATTAAAGGTGTGTGCCACCACCACTTGGTTCTTCAATGTCAGTTGTTATGATACTGAGTACTAGTACATCTTTTTTTTTTAATGTTTATTTATTTATTATGTATACAACATTCTGTCTGTGTATATGCCTGCAGGCCAGAAGAGGGCACCAGACCTCATTGCAGATGGCTGTGAGCCACCATGTGGTTGCTGGGAATTGAACTCAGGACCTTAACCTCTGAGCCCCCTAGTACATCTTAATATAAGATTATACCTACTACTACTATATCTTGATATAATCTACTCTATCTTCATATAATTATTTACCTGTCCTAACAATAAGACAAAAGATGTATTTTCCCACAAGCTTCCTTCCTTTCCCAAGTATCTAAAACACCTAGACAATTTGCAATTCAGAGTTATTAAATAAACATCACAATTGCAGCGATCTGCTTTGTTCTGGTTTTTGAGACAGGGTTTCACATTGGAACCTTGGGCTGGCCTGAAGTTTGCAAGGGTGGCCTTGAACTCACAGAGCTCCACCTACCTCTGCCTCAGAAGTACTAGGATTACAAAATTGCAGCTACCTTGAAGAAAATACGGTCCTGATGGCTAGGACAGTTTGCTGTAAGAGCCGGAGGTGGTGGATGACTGCCAGGAAACCATCTTCTGGGCACAGCAGGCAGCTGCACATGTGGACGGACAGTGCCTACAGCAGCGTGTATTCGACCTGTGCCAGCCCAAGCCGGGCCACAGCAACAGAGACAGAGCGGGGATGAGGCAAGGCCCCCTCGGCCTTTCCTTTCCTACTGTGAGTAGCTCTAACATGTGAGCTCCTGGCTCTCTGCTCTCCCCAGAGGAGAATGAGCTCCCACTTCTCTGTTCCCTCTTAAACCCCAAAACCATAGCCTTACCACAATAGCTTACATTGCTAACCCATACAGTAAATCACTTGATAATTAAAGGTCTGAAAGCCCCAGAGTCGGATGATAACCATTCCCCCTCTTTTCCACACTGTAGAAATGATAATATGGGGTTTCCCTACATTATCCATAACTCAATTCTTACCCTCCTCACCACACGTCACAACTAAGCCTTAGATTATACCTCATCCAGCTTCCTCTCGCTGATGCATCAAGAGCAAACCTTGCCTAAGAAGTCTCCCTCACAGCCTCCAGTTTCACATAACACACTCTAGTCTACGGACAGTCTCGGTATACCTTTCATCTTTTGGCGATTCGAGCTTGGCTTTGCTTACAGGGCATCTTGGGCTCACCTCAAAGTGTGAAAAGACTCCACTTCAAGGGGTCTGTGGCTGAAGCAGATTCCTGCAGACTGAAGACAGTTCCTGTTAGTGAGCTCCACCCAAATACCTCGCCTCACCTACCCTGACAGTACAACAACCCTAGGAATAAGCAAGCGGTGTCCTCTCATCCCTGTGACACAGACCGGTGCTATCCCCTCACCCAGGAACAAAAGACTGGTACAAACAAATGCGTGGGTGAGCCTGAGAGGAAATCTGCTCTTTCAAACTCCAAATCTTCAACTAAGGACTCTTAAATGGATAGCACCTACTTCCAAGCTTTCAAAAAACGGTGGCAACATTCAAAGCTTTCAGTGGCTGCCAGGCACAGGCTTCTTTATAGTAGCAGGGGCCTCTCTTCTTCCACGGACCTCAAGAAACCCAACACTGAATAAAAAGAGTGGGAAGGAGAGGGGCAGTGTTCAAAGACTTTGAGTAAAATATCCTAATCATTAATGTTTTTCCTCTACTAGAAGATGGGGTGTACGTGGATATTTCAAGTATTGAAGGTTAATTGACAAAAAGAATTAACTAATCTTAACATCATGAATGTCAAATATAATCAAAATTAAAATGCTGCTGAAATATGAATAATTAAGATTTCTCTTTACTAACATGAACCCAACCCTAATAGTCTTATTCAGTTCACTGAGAGTGAAAGTCACAATATATACGTTTGAATCGATGTTCTACTGTAAAGACCAGAATCAAATTCTAGGTTTCTACAACAAACAGGAGGTAACGCATCAAATATAAACCTCTGTAGAGCAGCTTCATCAGGCAAACCCCCACCCTCCCTGTGTGGCTTTGGTCTGTTTACCTGGTTCTCAAAAACAACCACTAGAAAATAAGCAGATGAAGTCAGAAAGGTAGTTATGAATGAACTGTTATCAGTGTCCCTGGAGGGAAGAAAATAGAGAAATTCTTCAAGAAAATATGGCAGAATTCCGTAAGCATCCCAGGTAAGCAAACGAGGTTAACAAGTTCATGGCTCTCCCATGCATAAACCATGGTTACTGTTTTATAATGGGTTCATAAGGTCTTCCTCTACAAGGCCAGTAGTAAGGACTTGAGCTGCCACAGCACCTTCCCAGCCCCCATCACAACAACACGAGCTGCCGAGCTGCCAGTTAATACAGAAGTTCCCATCGACATTCTAAATAAATGAAGGTAGCTGTGTTCTGATGAAACAGTATAGACTCTGAGGAAAATCGAAAATAATCATCACATATCCCAAAATATTGGTCTTTTAAAATTTTTATCACTATTAGAAAATAGCTTGGAGCCCACACAAAAACAAGTGTGTGTTCTGTGCGCATCTCTGTCATTGATTTGAACGTTCTCTTGAAGAAGTCTGTGGCTCTATGAGTCGCAGAAGTAATGAACTCCATCAACCTCTGTCTCAGGTATGGGGACAGGAACTCAGAATCCCTGCATTTCAGAAGACACCGTGAGAGAATGCACAGATTTGATAGTTGAGTACCTTCTTCATTCCCTATTGCATTTGAATTGGTGATAGATAAATGTTAAAGCAACTTCCAAGAAATCCTTGACTATTTTCACAGAACAAAGTCATGTCCAGTCATTTCCACCCCGCATATATTTCTAGTCATCAAATCTCCTAAAAAAAATAAAAATCCCATGAGATTTCCAAGCTTCCTCACAATTACATTATAAGCCAGGAAACTGCACAAACACGCTCATGGTATATATATAAGCAACAGTTATTTTCTAGGGTGGAAGCTGGTTCTGTTTACCAACACAAGCTGAAACAGAATTATTGAGAAATAAGAAATTTCTATTAAATTTTAGCCACACAGTTAACTTCTTTAGGAGATTTGGTGTTTCAAAGCAAAACCTGATTTGTGAAACTAGGAACTTGGATTATTTCTGAGGTCCTTGCATCCCTAAAATATAACAATGCCACAGTGCGCTGCACCAGCCACATATCCAACCAGGTTTCTGGGGATGGTGTTTCCACTCGCCCTGTCCTTCAGGTAAGAGGAGGGTAATTTCCCCTCTCTTATCTCTAGCTTTCTGAAAGACCATGAAAAACATACTTCTGACCAAAGAAATTACTATTTTTCTTAGAAATAACCCAGTCTTGACCCAGACGACAGAGAGTAAGGAGAAGGGTAAAGCTTGGGAAATGATTTGCGCCGACTGCAATAACAAAGCATAAAGGTCACACAATTTTTTGGCTTCCAAAGAAACTTTTCCTTAGCACTGCTTCATTTGAAACAATCATCCCCTAACTGATGTGATTCATACTACATAAACTAGGACTCTAGAGTCATACAATCCTGACTTTAGGTCTGCAATTGTTCCTTAGAAATGAAAAACTATTCTCTTCCAAGCCTCAGTTTCTCAATCTACAGAACAAGAATACCAGCTCTTGTGCAGGCTGAACAGTGCAAAGAAGGAAGACTGGGGTGCTCAGAACGCGAAGGCTCAACAGTGCCAACAAGCACACTCTCCAAATGGAAAATTCCACACCTGACCTCGTGGAACATATTTCAGCCAAAATACAGGCACGCTAAAATTATTACTGCAAATTGCTCTCAGACTATGGATATGAAGTATCCATAAATCATAAATTCTCTGTTTACATGTGGGCCTTACCACAGAGATATCTCACCATGCATATACAATATTCCAAAGTCTGAAGAAATATCATATCTGAAACACTTTTGTTATTAAATATTTCAAATAAGGGATGTTCAACCTGTACAAAAGGAACTGGTATATCCATGATAATATGCACTGATATTGGATAATATTTGTAACACATGTTTGTTATAGACACATAATTTACAAAGAAATAGGAAAATATCATAACTTTGCACGGATTCAAAAAGACAGACAAAAAACGATACAATGAAAATATTGGTATGTGCTCTAACACAGACAAACCTTAAGAACATCCAGGTAAATGAGAAAGCGAGTCACAGAGGAGCAAATACAGAGAACCCCACGTACAGGAGGCACATAAAGCACAGAGACGCAATTAGAGGCTCGGGAGAAAGAGGTGGAGATTTACTATTTGTTTTCTTTTCTTCCTTTTTTTTTTTTTTTTTTTTTCTGTTTTGCGAGACAGGGTTTCTCTGTGTAGCTTTGGAGCCTGTCCTGGAACTAGTTCTTGTAGATCAGACTGGCCTTAAGCTCACAAAGATCTGCTTGCTTCTGCCTCCCAAGTGCACTGCCACCACCCAGCAGGCTTTACTGGTTCAACAAAGCAAATACCCTCCTACTGAACTGCACTGCACCCTTGATGGCTGAGAAGGTAAATTTTAGGGTGTGTGTTTTACCACAGTTGATGTTTTTAAACAAAATATTCTTAGTAGTTAACTAACGCCCGATGGCAGAATCAGAGCCAGTTCTGCTTTCTAGTTCACACAGCTCTTCACTCCTGCAGAAGTAAGAATCCCATCTATCCAGGTGTTTCAGGGCACTTTCATGTAATGTCAGCCTAAAAACTGTGCATTCCAGCAGCTAAGAAACCAATCAATTTTGAAATAATATTTACAACAAAATTTTGTAACCATAAACTATACACAATTACAGTCAGAAAAAAATAGCTTAAAAAATTATAAAGGCTTTGTAAAACCTAACTGAATTTCTGTTTCAGTTTTGCTAATATTTATTCCAAGTCATATATTTACTGGCGTCATATAAATTTTAATTAAAAATAGACATTATAAATTATAAAAAAAATTGTATTGTTTAATCTTATGTTTGCTCAGCATTGCTATTAAAGGATAAATGAACAGACTTGTGTAGTTGAGCGCTTCCTAAATCCCAGGAAATCCGTTCCTCTAGAACAGGTAAGCATGTTCCGCTGCCACCAACTGACAGCAGCATTCCTGAAACACAAGGACAATGTGTAGGAAGGAACGAAGCACACCTGTGACAGCTGCCCTCCTTTGAAAGCTTGACTCATTCTGAAAAGTTACGGTGATTCTTCTTATAAACATACTAGGCAGAGTGCCTATGATGGACATTGAAGGTATTAAACTTAGAGAAAGATCTCCTTTGGGATCCCATCTTAGGCAACTGTGACCTCAGTTACACAGATAAGAGCTAAGCTGCCGTTGAGTTCACATGGAAATACCATTAGAAGCCAACTGTACAGGTGGGAACATGGCAGGGGTGGAATCATTTAAATTAGTATTATAAAGCTACTACCGCCGACTTTCTTTTTCCATAGTAAAGCAGCTCTGAAACATTTTGTCTCGTAGTTGCAGCTCTCAAATTGCATCGGCCTTTTGAGTGTGAAGATGACTAATTAAAAAGGCCTCTTCTTCCTCTCAAATATTCTTATATATGAAATTTCTCAATTCAACTCAGATTTCCTTCTCAGGCCCTTGTTTCCCTTTTTGTTCTTAGCAGAAACATGTCCTACATACTCTTCATGAGCATAATTTATTTTTAAATTAGTGTCTGAAAACAAGCTGCCTCCCGTATCTTACAGCAGAGCTCCACGTTAGTCATTGTTTCCACAGCCCGTCGGCACTTAGGGGGAAGTGTGGTACGGCATGCAAAGAAGGAACGCGGTCTCACGAGCTCTATCAATAATGCCCGTCAGCGATTCATAAAAAACTTGAAAAGAGAGGTAGACAGATGGCTCAACGCTTATGAGAACGCATTGCTCTTACCGAGACTAGTGTTTGATACCTAGGACCCACATCAGGTGGTTCACAAGTCCCTGTAGCTCCAGTTCCAGGAGGGCAATGCCCTCTGGCTTCAGTGGGCACCTGCAGACACATGTAGGCACATACACACATATACATAAATAAAACAAATAAATCCTTTTTTAAAATGTGACACACCTCATGAAAACTGGCCATACTTTCCTATTAATGCCAGCCCCCAATGCGGAGAGCTTGTGGCTCACTATAGGCAGAAGATAGCTGAAAGGAAACAGAGCTGAATCTAGGATGAGATCAGTGGCTTTTAGATTTTCTACCATGTCAAAGTAAAATTGGACTTTTTAGTCATATAATAGTGTTTAATGTTTCATGATAAATCAGAAGCAAATAGTGTTAAATAACATGAACAACTTTAAGGTATTTTATCTTAACATATTAACAAATATATTCCACTTCACTAGAACTTGTCTTCGTACTGTAAAAAGATGCAGGGATGGAGAAGTTAGGTGGCTCAGTGGTTAAGAGCACTGGCTGCTCTTCTAGAGGACCTGGGTTCAATTCCTAGTACCTACATGGCAGCTCACAACTGTGACTCCAGTTCCAGAGATCTGACACTCGCATACAGAAACAAAACAGCAAGAAGATAAGAATAAATTATTTAAAATAGACCGGGCAGTGGTAGCACACGCCTTTAATCCCAGCACTCGGGAGGCAGAGGCAGACGGATCTCTGTGAGCTCAAGGCCAGCCTGGTCTAGAGTTCTAGGACAGCCAGAACTTTCAACTTTTACATGAAAAAATCCTGTCTTGAAAAACAAAGCAACCAAATAAAAAATAAAAATATGCTTAGGAATCTTTGCATTTCTTTAGAGAAGAAGAAGAAGAAGAAGAAGAAGAAGAAGAAGAAGAAGAAGAAGAAGAAGAAGAAGAAGAAGAAGAAGAAGAAGAAGAAGAAGAAGAAGAAGAAGAAGAAGAAGAAGAAGAAGAAGAAGAAGAAGAAGAAGAAGAAGAAGAAGAAGAAGAAGAGAGAAGAAGGGAGGGAGGGAGAAAGGGAGGGAGGGGGTGGGAGTAAGGAACCCTATGTGCTATTTTTAAATTATACTTAAGCACTTATCCCTAAATAATTATAAAAAAAGATTAGTATCTATTTTAAACACCAGGTATAAGGAATAATCATATTAAATGTTACATATGAAATAAACAGAAAAGGAAAAAATTTTACTCCTGTAACCAAACCTCTGTTTTCAGGCATTCATCATTAAAATCTATACCATTAAGAAAAAGTATTATCAAGGTGAATAACTTATTTCAGGTCTTATGCTCAAAACAACAATTTAGCTGTCCAAGTGCCCTAGGAATACAATGTGTGGTAGGCACTGAGCTTTGGGATTTGAGAACTGGATGCTCCTCTTGACAGCTCTCTTCAGTGCTGGAGTGTGAGTGTGTTTGTAGGAGCTAATGGAAAACACAACCTGTCCTGGTTTGTTCTCTATTGCTGTGAAAACACCAAAAACATCTTAGGGAGGAAAAGGTTTCTTCAGCTACAGGTCACACCATCATCCCCAGCAGCTAAGACATGAACTTGGGCAGGACCCTGGATGCAGCACCTGAAGCAGAGACCATGGAGGAGAGCTGCTACCTGGCAGCTTTCTTACACAAACTACAAGCACCCCTCCAAGAATGCACTGCCCACAGTGAGCAGAGCCCTCACAGGCCATCATTAACCCTGAAAATGCCCGACAGACTTTCCTTCCAGCCAATCTGATAGAGGCAATTCTTCAAGTTAAGGTTTCATTTCCTAGGAGACTCCAGTTTGTGTCAAGGTGACGAAAACTAACCAGTGCCATAGACGTCACATAAAATGGGGATGGGGATGTTTATTTCCTGAAGTTTTCAGTAAGTGAAAAGATTTTGAAATAAAAGTCCTAAAATTTATTGATTGCCTTAGAATATTTTATATGCTATAACATTACATCTGAAATTTTTGTATGTTACATGGTCACAATCATATTCTCCATCTTTACCATAAAGCCATGAAGCATTCTTTTAAAAAATTAATAAAAACTCAATCAAAATTACGCATTTAAAAAAAATCCCTACTTATAAAACCGGACTCTCTGAATATGGCGGACAATGAGGGCTGATGAGAAGCCAAGGACAATGCCACTGGGTTTTGATCCTACTTCATGTTCTGGCTTTGTGGGAGCCTAGCCAGTTTGGATGTCCACCTTCCTAGACCAGGATGGAGCGGGGAGGACTTTGGACTTTCCACAGGGCAGGGAACCCTGACTGCCCCTCAGACTGGAGAGGGAGGGGGAGAGGAGTGGGGGGAGGGGGAGAGGAGAGGGAGGAGGGGGGAAAATGGGGACGGGGAGGGAAATGGGAGGCGGGGAGGAGGCGGAAATTTTTTTTCAATAAAAAATTATATTTTAAAAAAAATCCCTACTTGCAAAGTTTTTTTTAAAGCTTTTTAAATGGGCTACACGTTATTTATTCTTGTTTGGTTATTTGGTTGGCTTTTAAGACAGGATATCGTTACAGAACTCTGGCTGTCTTGGAATTGTTTGCTATATTTTGATACACACAACATGTTTCCAGGTAGCTGAGGGATTTTAAAAGCAGATTATTTCATCCCTTCTGGAGACATGTCCACAGTGACGTGGTAAAACTACAATCCAAATGGATACTATAAAGTGGGGTCCCAACACCTTCTGGTCACCCCCCTGTACTCTGGTTATCACCGTCCACGAAAACACTCCACAGCACTTGGGGGTTTGTCCATAATTCAAAGTTTTCTGTTACATATTCATTTTGAATCTGAATAAGTACTAAAAGTTCTATTACCTGTACATTTCAGTATTTATTCATCTGGACATAGAGATACCTAAGGAAAACCCTAAGTGGGAGCGTCCATGAGGCTCCAAAAATGTCAAAAGCAACAGAATAAAGCAATGCAAAGATACCCCCAGGAAAGAGACTCTAGTCAGACAACAGAGCTGGAAGACAACACACTTACATCTCTTCCTCAAACACCCTTCCAAGTCCCTCAGTAGACCACAAAGAAAATCCACATTCTAAAAAGCAAATTCAGTTGGTGCAGCTGATATTGTAAGAAACATAATGGACTGTATGTTCTAAGTTTTTTATTTGGACAAGTTTTCATTCAAGAGCTCTTACTTAAAGTATCTGGCAATGTGTACAGAGTAAGGGAGAGAGGGAAGTAAAGGAGGAGGGATGGAGACACTACCACAGCAACACACAGGATAACAAACACAGAGACGGCATAGACCCCACTCCAACACACAGGACAATGACAAACATAGAGACGGCATATACTCAACCTCAACACACAGGATGATAAACACATAGAGATGGCATATACTCCATTCCAGCACACAGGATGATAACAAGCACACATAGATGGCATATGCACTACTCCAACACATAGGACGACAAACACATAGATGGCATATACTCCACTCAACACATAGGACGACAAACACATAGATGGCATATACTCCACTCAACACAAAGGACGACAAACACATAGAGATGGCAAAAACCTGGCTATCATTTTAAGATAATGTACTGAAAACATATCATGCTATCAACTGGAATTAATTAAATGAACTTCAAACATAACCAAATACTACATTGTAAACCTGAAATACCAAAATGATCTTAATTGATTTACAGCTAAAATTATAAACACAAAGCAGATTTCCGTACAATTTAATTATACTTTTTCTCTGGGTATAACAGAAATTCCAAGAATAAAATAAGAATCTTGTACTTACTGTGTTATTAGGGGGGAGAATAAGGAAAATGGTCACCTTTGTCCTTTTAAATACATAGCCTACATTGACAGTAACACGATTGTTGACACAGACCTTCCGAAAGCAGCACCGCCTGCCCCACACCTAGCTCACCTTACTCTCTGTGACTCCCACACACATGAAGCTTCCCAGGGAAACTGACCTATCAGACACCTGCAGTCCACATCACAACAGAAAGCAGGCAAACTGTTCAACCTCGCCTAGCATTGGTCACTTGCTTTCCTATGGCGTTCTTTGAAGAAGGTAGCCTGGAAATTTGGAAATACAATTCATAGATACACTAACACAAAATACAACTAGTGATGCAATCTGTCTTCTAAAACGGGGACAAGTCGTAGCTGAATGGGGTTTCAACCCACATGAGACCCACACCTCTGTCACTCCTTTCATCCCTCTATGAAGAATACACTTTTCAATCATTTCCCTGGGGTTTTGAGCACATTTGATACCATACCAGGTTCACTATGTCAACTCTAAGCAACTCTCAATGACTTCTCATGTTTAACAGCATCAACGTAAAAATGATCTACTAATTATTGGACCCAGGCTAAAGCATAGAAAATCCTTAGGGCGACGGTTTTGGTGACTGTATATCAAATATAGGAGCTTTTCAGAAACGATTCAACCTCTGCTGGTATTTCTAAACTTTAATAAAATTCTTACCTTCAAAAAGAGCCGCCAGCATTTCTCCAATAAGATGCTATAAATGCTTTAGGCAGGATTAGACTAAACAGTTAGCACCCCTATCCCCTAGGCATTGATGCCCAGTGACAATGATCAGTCATTGTGACAACACAAAGCCCCTACATGCATTTCCATATGCTCTCTGCTGAGATGGTACAGCCCTCCCTAGCCTTCTAATGTATTCACCAGTCTTCCTAGTGGCCCCAAACTTAGAAGAAATTTCTGGTACTGCACTAGTTGTTTTGAGAGACCACATAATCAGCTGCAAATGCAAATGAAGTTAATATAGGATGTTGGATGACCACTTAAAGGAACAGTAAATCGCATGAAAAAGGCCCAAGGTCACTTTGCTCTTTGACTTCTAGTCCCTCCCATCGTGGAGGTAGTAAAGGTACTTTGAAGCCTGTCTTATCTAATGGGTGGCTATATATAGCTATTTAAGTTGAAAATGCAAAGCCAGACATGGTGGTACCCACCTGTAATGCAGCACTCAGGAAGCTGAGGAAGGGGTTCATAAGTACAAGTCCAGCATAAGTAACAGAGACCCCCTACCCCTCTCAAAACCACAAACATAACTATGACCTAAGGGTTCTCATGGCTAGAGAGATGGCTCAGCAGTTGAGAGCACTTGCTGTTCGACAAGAGGACACCAATAAAATTTTAGTTCCCAGCACTTGCACTGGGCAACTCACAACCACCTGTAATTGTAGCTGCAGGGAATCCAACACCCCCTTCTGAAATCCATAAGTGCACATGTACACAGACACATACAGCATGCATGCACAGAACATACATATAAATAGACATAAAACAAATCTTTCAAAACTTCTCCAGTGGCAGTAAAAGAAAGTGTCTGCAGTACACAGTTCATCTGCAAACTCTAACAATTGGCTTTAAACAGAAACTTCAGGCACAAGCAACATTAAAAACAGAAACTTTAGTATCAAAACAATAGGTTTAGTAGCCAGCAAGTAGATCTACTCTTTCATAATACCATTTAAATAAATAGTATTATTGAAAAGTTAAATTATCTTGTATAGATAATTCTGGTCATGAAAATAACACGAGCAGTGTGCCTAGACCTTCTATCTCTGGCCTTTCTGGGCCACAGAGATGCCTATTTGTTCTTCCAAACTCAGAGGCATTTAATCTCCTCTTCTGTCTCTCACTAGGTATCTCATCATACTTTGGGACTGTGTCTGCAGAGGGGCTGAGGCTTCATGACATAGAGCTAAGAAGTTTATAATATAAATTCTTGAAAAAACTCCAGGCAAGCCTGCTTTCCTATCTCTGGACTATTTGAAGCTCCAGACTGTGGACAGTGATTTTGCCATAGCTCCTTCAGGCCAGAGCTCTCCAATTTGAAGTACCTAAGTTTATTTACTAGCCCAAATGTTCAAACTGGAGAGACGAGATATACCAATCTCAAACAGTTTGGGAGGCAATACAGCACAGGCATGCCTGATTCCTTCCCATAGGACGCCAAGTTTCCCATTCCCAAAAGGATGTTAGATTATTATGCAAAGTGCTTAGAACACAGGAGGGCACAGACTCTGGAAATGATTGTTAACAGACGGTAGAGTGACTATAATAAAGGCTTCATATCCTGCCTGGACAGGCAAAGACTATGCGCACATAGACAAGTCTGGTATGATGGAGCAAGGTCAACCAGTCCATGCTATCTATCACTGGGTAGACTTTTGTAAAAGTGGGCAGGGATTTTAGCTCAGTTCCCAATGGCTCCCCAAATGCACTAGCACACACTGGAGACAGGAAACATAAAGAACTAACAGCACACAGAGTTACTACTAGAAACCAAACAGTAGAAGACACATCCATCTGCTACATGGGTGTGAAGGGGCAGGAACCCCAACCCAATCAAAATTGCAGTTTATACCTAGCTCTCAGGATCGTTCAGCTGCAGGCCCACCAGAAACCACTCCCCTGCCATCAGGCTCGTGCTCAAAGCAGCGGCAAGCATAGGAAAAACAAGCTGTTTATTCCGGCACAGGAAATTCAGGGTCTGGGGGTCCACAGTCCCTAACACAGATCCTCACATTTATGCAACAAGCACTCACACTGATCCTGCTCCCAGCTCAAGTCATCAAACAATACATTTTCTCCGTTTGTCTGCAAGAGAAGGTGTAGGATCAGACTCTCTTCATTTTGCTTGCTTGTTTGAGACAGGCTCTCACTAGATAGCTCTGGTTGTCCTGAAACTCACTATGCAGACCAGGCTGGTCTCGAACTCACAGAGATGTGCCTGCCTCTGCCTCCTGAGTGAGCGGACTGAAGATGTGCACCATCACACCCAGCAAGGATGGGACTCTTACTCGTGTACATTCAGTAGTATTCTGTTGAAAAGCAGAGACCTGAAGGGGTGATGCTGAAGGACTGGAGGACAGGAAGCTGGAGATGGGCAATGCAAATAGACGATTTTTAACGGCTCAGAATGGTGTAATTCTCCCCAAAGTCCCTGCTGCATAACTTCTTGATCATCCTGTTTTCTTGGCTTGTTCTTCTGCTTCTTCCCAACCACTCTGCAGTGAAAGCCCAGAATGCAATGTAACGCTTTGTATAATTGTTTTTCAGTAAGCACGCCTTCTCTGCGGACCTTAAATACACCAATGAGCTGATTTTGTCCAAAATACACTCTCTCTACCTCTAACTCATCCATCTTACTACTAACTGATAACTTTTGATGATCTGAGCATCTCCATTCTAAGGGAGTGTCCACCCAGAACCTGCCCCTTCCACTTCTCTTCCCTATCTTAGCTGATGCAGACAGAGCTTGGCCACTTTGTTGTCTTTCTCCAAGGACCAGTAGTTATCAGTCATTTAAGGAATGAGGACAATGATATAATAAAAATGAAAGTGACTGAAAAGCATTCATTCTAAGAACTATCTGATTCTGGGGAGATCTGTCCACTGCTTCCGGCTCTAGAGTCTGTCCTTTCTAGCGCAACCTATCATCTTTTCACTTGAGTCTAAAATTTTCTCACTTTTTTCAAATATAAGAGACTCTGCTCACATGTGCACAGATCTGTTCTGAGTGCTACTTGGTAAACTCCAAAAATTAAAATGATCCTACTTTCCAAAGCAGTAAGTCCCAAACTACTTACGTCATCTTTCCATAAAAAACACAGAGAGCGGGAGCATCTCACAGGCATCCTCTTTCAGGCCATCTAAAGCTGTCCTACGCCACAGACTTTGGTAATTCTTTCCTCTCTTTCTTATACTGTATTTGCCAGAACAATTAACCTCAGCAAAATACGGTTAACTATTTCTCACTTCATCAAGGAAAGGACCAGGCCTTAGCTGTGTATCTTCAAGCGAGGCAGGCCTAATGACTGTTCCCGGGATGTTACCAGGAGATAATGCAGAAAATGCTTCCTATTGCTTTAAGCAGCCACTGACTTGGAGTGACATGAGCTCCTTGAGTGTAGACTGTGCTGATTATCCACTATCAACAGTGTAAAGCATATATTATATTTTCCTGATTGTACTGAAAAATCAGAAGTAAATTACATTTTTTGTTTTTGTTTTGTTTTAAATTTTATTTTGGAGGGGAGGTTGCAAGGGCAGACAGCAAATATGAAGGGATGAAGAGATGAATGGGATCGGGATGCATGATGTGAAATACACAAAGAATTAATAAAAAGTTTTTTTAAGTAAATTACATAGGAGAAGTTGTTTTCAGACTCTGTACAATTGGCTTGCTCCTTTGATAGCTCTATCTAGTTCAGGAATTAGACTCATTCCAACTTGAACACATCTTTACAATACAAATATCATAACCCCACTATTTTTTCCTCTCAGTTTTTTAAATATCTCATGATTACATTTAGGGGTTAGAAGTTAAAACAAATAAACAATAATTAATAGAATGGCCAACAATAAATTTTCAGATAATTTTTGCATCTACTCCACCCACAGCACTTTAACCATAAAAATCCCAATGTTGAAGTGAGCATGATTATCAACACCATTGTACAATTCTCAAAGATCCACAATTAGAGGCTTCCATAGGGGACCTCACAGACACATGGACAAGCGCCATCTAGTGGCAAAAAGAACTAATCCTGATAAACGTTGGCGTGGTAGACCCAAACCGAAACCTTGATCAGGACTCAATTTTGTTAACAAATTTAATCACGTAGCTACTGTTTCCAGGTTTCAGGAAACGGTAAAAACTCAGTGACTGGGCCAGTGCAGTGCTGGATGACTTAGCATCCTATGAGCCTCTTGAAGTGGAGGACAGTAAGCAGTGCTGTACTGCGCACTCAATCTGCCGTGAATGGAGCCCTGATTACAGAGGCTATGTTCCCTGTAACCTCACAAGCACCAGTGAGACAATTATTGCGTTACCGTCAGGCATTAAATGATTCAGGTAACACAGGCTTTCAGTGATATTGTCATCACTTCTATACCTCTTATCTATTACTGTGTTCTCAAACAAATGGGGTAAATCATGAAAAGCAGTAAGAGGAGTATCTGAAAGTACACATTAGGTTGTGTAAAATATGATGGGAGACCCATTGGCTAGAAATCGAAAATATCTCAGTCTGAAAGAAGCACATGCTTGCTGAAAGGGGACAGGGCCCATCCGTCTTAGTCTGGAACCTGGTGAGGTGAGTTTGGGATCAGATCTAAGCGGAAGCCAAGGTGAGCAAACATTAGTAACTCAAGCCAGTGCCCCCTTTTAGATTGTCCCCTTCACAAGAGGCTTTTTAAAGTTACTATCCAAACGCTCATTCCCAGAGCATTCCTGCCCGCCCTGCTTCCTGACAGGTGGGATGAGTACAGGCTGGAGCTTGCTCTTAGGATGCCACTTCCAGGCACGCAGGATCTTCTGAGTACAGTTCCGTTCTTTGAATCCTCTCCTATTCACAGAATTAGACCAAGCCTACTTTAAGAACTGAAGGGTGGAACATACACGATGCCACAGCTTAAAAAAAGAGGACAAAACTTTGAAAATTCAGATCTGGGCCTGGGCTGTAGTTAATCAGTAGGGCTTATCAACCTTGTGCAAGGCCCCAGATCTGAAACTCAGAACCACTGTTTTTGGTAAAATAACAATAATGAAAACTGCAATCCCAAATCTGCAGTAACTGGAAAACAGGTTCCTCAGATTTACAAGAAAAAAGAAGAAAGAGAAGGAAAGCCGGTCTTCCTCATCTTCCTCTTCCGTTCCTAGAAAAGTTAGCTTTTGCGATCACTAACAAGATCAGGAAGTTCAAGCCAGGCCCAGTGCCACTCACTATTCCTGTTATCTGCCAGTCTAGATGTAGAATCTCAGCTGCCTCTCCAGCAGCATGTCATGTCAGCATGACAATAATGGGCCGAGCCTCTGGACTGTATAAGCAGCCCTGTCTAGGGTTAGAGCCTAAGCAGAAGGGGGCTAGAACAGCAAGCACAGCTGTGTCCATGCCAGCAGCAATGGGGAGGATACCCATGCGCCAGAGAGGAAGGATGCAGAGAATACTGGGCGGGCGCTAGAACCCAGACCCCATGAGTACTGATTCTGAGTGAAGCTGTCCAGAGACCAGTATGTCACAGCTGGAGTAAAAGGAAAGGAGATGGTACTAGATACTGGTTACACACAGGCAGATTGAGTAGTAAGGAAATATACTGAGGATAATCCCCACTCCTTCACTTGTAAAGGAAGGAAAGGAAGAAAACTAGAGTGATTGTTGGCGATATGGCTGGGATTTGAGTTCCAAAGTAAACTCATGAGCACAAGACTACAGATAAAAGAGGACTATAGGAAAACAATTTCCATGTAACGCTGTGTGTGTGTGTATATCTCTCTCCACCTCTCTTTCTCTTTGTCTCTGTTTCTGTCTTATCTCTTTCTCTCTCTGTGCCTCTCTTGTCTCTCTGTCTCTGTCTGTCTCTGTGCTTCAGCTTCAGCCTGGGGTTCTTTCACAGGGACCACTGAGTATCAAAATGATGGTAGATGTCAGAATGACGGTGTCAGGCTATAACCACAGCATTGGTAAAACTAAGGCAGGAGGATTGTCACATGTCTGACCTGGGCTACACAGTGATTGCCAAGTCAGACAGACGTAGGGAAGCTTGTCAATAATAATAGAAAATTATTCTCTACTTAACGGAAAGGTAAACCAAGAACTTATATGGTTATGAAGCACTAAATGAGTATATTAAAGTCAGATGCAGAATCCCAGAGCTTCAAAGCGCCTTTCCAAAAGTACTCATTAACTACAGAAGGAAGTAACTGCAGCAAAGAGTCCTGTTAGAAACAAACCAGGCATAGCTATGTGATCAAAACGAGAATCACCAGTACCAAACAAATGAAAATGAAGTGTTTTCTAGTAGGCTACAATGAGAAGTGCACAGCCACTCCTGTGGTAATCTAGCCAAGGAAACATAAAAACCTAAACCCAGTCACAAAGAACATGGACAAACTCAAACTAAAGAGACTTCTACAAAGTAACATTATGAAGTGCTCAAAAGTTTCAGTCATGAAAGTCCAAAGCAGATGGAGGAACTTTCCAGATTGAAGGGGTCCAGAGAGACGAGACACTTCAGGGCAAGACATGGCTTTACATGATGGTTTTGCTCTAAATCTGACTCCAGGAGGCACTGGTGAAACGTGAGTAAGATCTGAGACCTGCATGGTGGTGCTGTGCCAATGTCTGATTGGTTAACCCAATCTCTCATTTTGATTGTTATCTGTAGTTATACAAGAAAACATCCCTGCATGCGGAAAATAGCCGCTGATGCTTTTCACACTAATAGTGAACCACATCAATAGTAGTGTATCCTCAAATGATTGAAGGGAGCCAAATTGAAATTTCAAATTTTCTGTAATTTGAAATTATCTTAAAATAAAAATTCTAACTAAAGCGTGTGTGTGTGACTTGTGAGAGGGTTGTCCATATCAACTCTTGGTTTTTCTTTGGGAACAGTGCCAAATAGAAGAGTTTGGCTTATATACATGAACATGTACTCAGAGGAAAATGCTAAGGGCTGGCATCCTGATGGTGCACTATAATTCAAATAAAACCGGAGGAAAAGAAGGACTCCTCAGGAACCACAGGGCAAGGTAGTGATTAGAAAGCAATGGGACTTGCTGGTTATGGGACATTGAGGACTTGGGGTATTTGAAGCCAATGGGATTCAGAGAGCTCTGGGAATTGTAGATAAGTAACCTTCACAATAACTAACGTGAAGAATCTATAAGATGATAAAGCATATGAGCGTGATGAAAATGCAAACATATAAGGTAGCACGTTCCGAATAAGAAGGGAAGACATACTAATAATGAGCTATACAGGTTCACTGGCACTAAAGGCAGAACCTAAGATACTAGGTTTGGATTCGGCATTCTGTTTGCTAGGCAACAGAAGATATTAAAGGATTTGAAGCAATATCCTGGTGGCAGGAGAGATTAGGAGAGATTAGAGGCAGGAAGATCAGCTAGGAGATTAGTGTAATAAGATTATAAGGGTTGAAACAAAAGCAGAAGTAAGAACTGAAGAGAGATTCAGGGTGCACTATGAATTTGATAGGATTTTCTGGTGAGCACAGGTAAAGGAGGAATGGATAGAGATAATTATGATTCTATTTGGGCAACCTTAAGAAAAGCTGAGCTCCAGCAGGAGAGAAACAGGTAGAGCTAGAGGTCTCAATCAACAAACTGAGCCTGTTATCAGTAATGCCTTTTTCTCATTATCTTGACCACACCATTGAAAACTTGTTTTATTTTATTACTGTCTCCTGATAGGACTTCATTACCGTGAGCCTTTATCTCTACCAGCCATAAATATTTCCATAATACATATCTAAGCTTTTGATTTTCCACATTACCACTTCACAAAATTCTATCTTTTAGGAACCTTCTTTGGGGTGGTTTTGTTTCCTTTTTTTTTTTTTCTTTTCTTCCTCCCCTCCTTCCCCCTCCATGCTGGGATTGTGGGGATGGAGCCCAGGGAGCCTCACTATGTGAGAGGTAAATATTCTAGCACTGAGCTATGTTTCCAGCCCCTCTGCTTCCTTCTGATGTCTTCTACGGTACGGGAATCTAAAATGTCAGACATGGGGTGTACCCTCACCAGTCCCTGTGGAAACTGGTGCCTAAAAGGAAAGGAGTTCTGAGAACATGAGGAAATCTCACACATGCATTTCAGAAAGCAACCTCTCACAGAGGGAACTCTCTATAGCAAAGGAAGAAATTTAAGTTTCATCAAGAATAAGAAAAAGTCCAGAGTGAGTGAGTAAAGAAACAAAGAAAGTAAGTACTTTAGTTCTGAGGAAAGAAAAAGTGGCTACTCCTTTATTGGTTAAGAAACAAGCCCCAGCCTTACCAGCCTTCTTTAGCCTCTAAAGATGTCTGCCAAAAGTCTGAAATCTATCTGCCTTACCAATAGTCACGAGGCTGCCAGAAGGTGTCACACAATAACTCAGCAAACCAACCACACACACCAGAAACCCTTGCTCTGTTTAAATGGATAAAATGCATTGGTACTGAATAAAGCTGCAAACACCAAGGACCAACAAATCTAAGAAAGAAAACTGCAGGACTGGCCAGCCCACCTATTGAAGTGGTGACCACAAGAGCCAAACTCCTCTGCCATCCACAGCTTGAGGCTAAGGTGTCAGTTTGCCATGTCACAAATTAAAATCTCCTCTTTAGGACCCAAGCCTGCAAGTCTTTTAACTTAGCAGTGAGAAGAAACGTGCAAAGGAACTGCGTTGTGTGTATGGGAATTCACTGAAACCACCCAGAGAGCTTTAGAAATGGCATTGTAAACCCAAACTATCGAACGGAAAGGACCCTCCCAACTGGAGTACCAGAGCCCTTTGTGCGCAGTGTAAGGTTTTCTGTATGTCCACCTTCCTCTTTGTATTTTCCTTGGGCCACTTCCAGTAAGATCATGTCCTGCCAACAGGAAAGGCAAGCAGCAAACATGGGACCATCCTCACTTGGGTCTGCAGACTGGAATCCAGAGCCCAAAGTCTAGAACCTAGCCCAGCTCAAGTAAGTTACAGATTAACAAGGAAAGAGACAAATTTACTGACTTACTTCACTGAGTTTAAATTTTATTTTATTTTCCGTGGTGGAAGCAAGGGTGGGCAACACATATGTGTCACGCACACGTGCAGAGGTCAGTTCTTTTGGGTGTCAGCTCTCTCCTACCACTAAGTTCCGGGGATCAGACTCCACGCTATGCTTGCTAGGCAAATGCCAGTACCTGCTGGGCCAGCTGGCTCATCCCAATCCTTACAACTCCTTCACAAACAATCATTTTAAAGACCTTCGAACCTATAAAAAATTTAGTAAGAAAAAAAACCTCAACCGGGTGGTGACACACACCTTTAATCCCAGCACTTGGGAGGCAGAGGCAGGCAGATCTCTGTGAGTTCAAGGCCAGCCTGATCTACAGAGCGAATTTCCAGGACAGGCTCCAAAGCCACACAGAGAAACCCTGTCTCAAAAAAAGAAACAAACAAAAAATAAAACCCTTACTAATAACACACATAAACTTTTTTAAAAAATATACATGATACCATAACTCCAATATAAAAGAGAAATAAGTGAAACATAATTTGTAAACAGGGAAGGACAAAAATGTGGTAAGCAAAATGCTTAGAGTACAGAATTGAGGGGGCAAAGTCACGTGAGTGCTCAACTCGTCCTTGCAGGACTGAGATTGGCTTACACACTGCAGCTAAGCACCCTCGCATGCCTCAACTCAGTCCTCGCCCTGCTTAAAATAACAATAACTGTATTAAAGTGCAAATATGTCGGGATTTGGGTAAGGACTTAAGGAAATAAACAGACATGGGCATCCCTGCACAGCATCACCATGAGCTCCAGCTCTACAAATGCAGGCTGGGACAAGTATGTTACCCTGGTGACTCAGCTACTGTATTGCTATGGGATTCGTGAGGTTCTCAAATGGTAACCTATTGTCAGCAAAGCTCTGAGCAAAGTCAAGTCTTCATCTAATTGCTGTGGGAGTTTGTGGCACCTGAAGCCGGGCTTCTGGAGGTGACAGCATCCACAGAGGAGTTTATTGTCCTTAGAAGAAGGACACAAGAAAGTTCACTTCCTTTCCCCCCTCCCGGTCTCCGCTTTCCACCATGTATGGACACAAGAAGATGGTTATCCGCAAACCTGGAAGCAGGTCTGCTAGCACCTTGATCTGGGACTTAGGGCCTCCAGGAACAGAGGGATAAATGTGGCTTAAGTCACCTTGTCTGTGTGCACTTGTCAGAACTGCTGAGCTCACTGATCACACGGCTTCCGTACCAAAGAGCCTGATGGGTAGGATTGATCCACACCTCATAGTGTCTCTAATTTCTTCCCAGTTTTAACTTAGGGCTGACCAGACAAGCCTTATTTGTACCACTCTGTATGTACACCTCTACTTGGCCCACATTAAAGTTTCCAGTCCAAGCAAAGCTGGAGTTTCCCCTGCTTTCTCCACTGTAAAACACTCCTGTTCTTGTGCCTGCCTTTGAATCTCTGCCAACCACAGACAATGCTTGCTAATTCCCTTGTTACCAAGCTCTGAATGAAAAGCAGCCTTCACTTGTCCTTTCCTGAGTGTTCTTCTCTTAGTTCCATGAAGGGAAACAAAACTCTTTATTCTTTAAGTGTTGCCTGCACAGAGTGAGTCCTTTCTATAGAAAGCATCCCGGGAGAACTAAAGGGGGTGGCTTTGCAGAGGAGAGCCGGGGAGAGTGCTAGTGCTGGGTGGAAAGGAAGCTGTGATGAAGGGCACTCGACCACTGGGGTCGCCTCCCTAAACTCAACAAGCCAAGGAAATTAAACAAACAAACCTCACTGAAGGGAGAGCAAAACATGTCCTGAGCAATACTCCTCAAAAACAACAAGCCATTCAAAACCAAGGGCAGTCTAAAGAAGCATGACCATTATGCTAAATGGCATGTAAGTATCCAGGAACAACAAAATAACGACACATCAGAACTAAGAAAATCTAAATAAAATATGAACTTTAGTCAATAATAATATCAATTTCTTCACTGAAACAAATGACGTGGGAGGGTGATATATCAATCTGTTGATTTCATTGGTTAAGCAATAAAGAAACTGCTTGGCCCTGATAGGTTAAAACATAGGTGGGAGGAGTAAACAGAACAGAATGCTGGGAGGAAGAGGAAGTGAGGTAAGACTCCTCAGACAGACTCCATAGCTCCTCTCTGAGACACACGTGAAGAAGCTCCAACCCAGGATGGACATAGGTTAGAATCTTCCCGGTAAGCGCACCTAGCAGTGCTACACAGATGATTAGAAATGGGCTAAATTAATATGTGAGAATTAGCCTAGAAGAGACTAGATAGAAATGGGCCAAGCAGTGTTTAAATGAATACAGTTTGTGTGTTATTATTTCGAACAAAAGCCAGCCAGGTGGCCGGGGTGCTGGGGACGCAGCCCCCCCCCCCCGCTCCTATTACTACAAACAAATATCCATAAGATTTTGCTATCTCACAAGCCATGTACAATGTTACTAACAGGGTAAACAGTGTGGAGGATGCTGGGACTCTTTATACTATCTTCAGAATTCTTCTGGAAATCTTAAAATGTTCTAAAATATGGTTTAATTCTAAAAAAAAAAGTAATATGAATAGTTGTCACAAAATGTTAGTAGGCTTTTTAGAGGGGTTGTGGGCCACCCTGCAATTATAATTAAATCCTATACCGCCTCCTATCCTTTTCTGTATGAGCAGAATCCCTCAGAATTAAACAACTTTATTGAGCAGAATGAGCACAGATTGTGCCCACTGGATGGTGCCCTTTCACCCTCATCTACCATTCTGTGAGCTGCACTTGGCTTCCTAGTGCCAATTTATTAAGCAGCATGGGAATTTCTAGAGGAAGGCTACCATGAACTTTAAAGTTTTCTCTTATCTCTTTCTTTGGTAATTATGGTGGTTTGAATAAGAATGCTCCCCATGGACTCATATATTTGAATGCTTAGTCATCAGGGAATGGCAGTATTTGAGAAGGATTAGGAGGTGTGGCCTTAAGAAGAAAGTATCACTGGGGGTTGGTTTTAAGGTTTCAGAAGCCCACACTGGGCCCTCTTTCTCTCCCACCCCTCCACTGCTTCCCCAGCTCTGTAAGTACAGCCATGCACCCCATCATGATGATAACAGACTAAACTTCTAAAACTGGAAGTAAGCCCCAATTAAATGCTTTCTGCCTTGGTGGTAGTGTCTCTATACATCAATAGAACAGTGACTCAGGCACCATTCTATTGTTTTAACTCCTCCATGGGTTAGAGTTGATTTGGTGCTTGCTTCTCTTTTCTTCTTCATTATGCCTCAGAGGAGCCAGGGCAGATACTATATCTTGATCATCACAAGTCCCCCACTCCCATACCAAGCACTGAACTCCAGAAGTATGATTAATGAGTTTATTAATTGACAGTAAGAGGCTCGGGTTGTTACATATAAATGTCTGTCTCCTATTCAACACGTCAATAAAACAAGATCTGGAAAGACATGAACAAAACGGGTCTGAAACTCCCCGTGAGGTAGTTACAGGAAGTTTGAGAAGGTGGGCAATGGGGTACAAGGAATTACACAGTAAAATCTGGAAACATCAAGCTCGTTCATTTTGACGAGGAGTAGAACTCCTAATGCTGTTTTCTTCTATTTCTCCTCAAAAGTGAAGAAAGAGAGAGAGCAGACAGAAGCCTATGGAAAGGGTGAAAGGTACATGAACACAAACTGGAGCTCGACACTAGAAATCACAGAACACATTCAAGCTGAACTAAACTGTTGGGCACTAGGAATGATCTGGCACTAATTTATGCTTCACTCATTTTTTCTCATTTAGTCCTTACCACAACCACCTCTTTTGAGACAGGGTTTCTCTGTGTACCCTTTGCTGTCGTGGAACTCATACTGTTAGCCAGGCTATCCTCAAACTCAGACATTCGCCTGTCTCTGCCTCCCAAGTCCTATGATTGAAGGCCTTATCCCAATCTTATGAGATGCTTACTACTATTATGGTCATTCCTATGGTTACTAGTATTAAGATCTTAGAACTGGTAAAATACTTGAGCCCACCTGATTTTATGTTAACATGTAGCTAAGACACCACCAGCTTTATCACAGATCAGCAGTTCAAAAGTGGAAACATGGATACCACAATTAGCAGAAAGGCCTAATGGGACTTGGCCAGCTAGAAAGGCATACCTGTCCACAGGACAGAGAACGCCAGACTAATGCTAGTCCTTAACAACAGATCCAATGAGTCAGGAAGATGGGACGGCAGTCCTAAGAAGTACCATGAGCCAGAAGCTGGTCTAGCACAGCTGCTGACTTAGAAAAGGGAACATTTAGAGGCTATCACTGAGGGCAGGACAGTGTCCTGTCCCTCTAAAGCGGGTTCAGAATTGTCATTGCTAATTCTTACCTATATATGCCTAACCTTACTCTACTAAGCAAGGAAAGATGGAGAAGCTGAAGTTTGTTTGAGTTGCTTTGTAATTAATGACAAATAAGATAATAATAAGAATAACAGAAACCCAGATAGCAGAGTATTTCCTTTCCTATTTTGATCTCATTTCTCCAAAGTATTTATTATTTCTAAAAATAATCATTTCTAAAGGTAAAAATTTCTAACTGTGAAACTTTCTAAGAGAACACATTTTCTACCGCTAAAACCAGCATGGGAAACATTTTTTTATTGACGGGGATTCTACTGCCCTGTTTTTGCAAACTTCAGTACCTCCGGCCTCAAACAATTCCAGGCTGGCAATGCTATCCTACAACATGTGCTAGTTCATTGTTCTCCACGGTCTCTAAGAAGGAAAGCAATGTGCTAAGATGAGGAGGGAGGGGGGAGCAGCTTTCACTGGAGTACAAGGTGATAAGAATATCAACTCACTGACAGCTGGGCTTTCCACACGGCAGGTATCTGAACTCAGTGCAAGCTGCTCAAATCTTCAATAAATACTAACTTGAAAGAACTGACACTACATGGCTGCATTTACTAACAATGTCCGGCTAACCAGTGCTAAAAAGGTTTTATAAGGCCAAGTATCAAAAACACTCATACATAATTACCACATTTTAAATAAAATATAAAATATATTATAGGTATAATATGTGCCAGAAACAAAGAAATGTAATTCACTAAAAAGATGATAGCTATATATTTTATGTTATTTTTCATAACATAAAAACAGGTATAAACAGAAAAAACTATAAAAAATGCTTTATTGTTTACTTCATTTTAAAAATTATTTTTGTTTTATTAATAACTCAGAGACTTTCATACACGAATACTAAATTTACATCACTTTCACTCCTCTCCCTCTCTAACTCTTCCTATGCTCCCTATTTCTTCTAAAATGGCTGACCTTTTATTTAATCTCACACAAACACAACCAACTGGGCTCATCGACCTGTTTGGACTCACAGTGTTGCTTGTATGTACATGGTACCTGTGTTTATAACTGACAACTTGGAACTGGAAAATCTACCAAGGAAATGTCCCTCAAGAAAACTAATTCTGTCTCCCTCAGCAGCCAGTGATCGCCTGTTGGTCTTCAGCTAAGGATAGGACATTGTAAAATGTCCTCTGTCACTGTTACTACGTCATTGGTGTTATCATTGTAAAATGTCCTCCGTCACTGTTACTAGGTCATTGGTGTTATCACTGTAAAATGTCCTCCGTCACTGTTACTACGTCATTGGTGTTATCATTGTAAAATGTCCTCCCTCACTGTTACTACGTCATTGGTTCTATCATTATGCAGTTTTTCCAAGCAACCATATTAAGATTCCACAGTTGTAGCATTACAGTAACGTTTAGAAGACACTATCTTGAAGCAGGCATCCATGCTGATCCTATGTTTTTATAACCCCTCTGTCCTCTCTTCTATCGCATTCCCTGAGCCTCAGGGGTTATGTTATAGATATATCAGCTGGGCACCCCACAGTCTTGTTCCCTGCTTTTTGAACAGTTGTGTATTTTTGTGATGGCTGTCATCAACTGAAAAGAAGACAAAAACAAAAACAAACAAACAAAAACAGGGGCTGGAGAGATGGCTCAGTGGTTTAGAGCACTGGCTGCTCTTCCAAAGAACCCAGGTTCAATTCCCAGCACCTATATGGCAGTTGACAATTGCCTGTTACTCCTGTTACAGGGGATCTGACACACTCACACAGATAAACATGGGAGCAAAACACCAATGTACATTAAATACAAATCAATAAATTATTAAGACAAACAAAAAACTTCTTTGGTGAGGGGTGAGAGCTACACTTACATGTGGACACAAGGATAAATATTTAAGTTATATGAATTTAGGAAAACGGAAGTAGAAAGCTCTCCTTTGGGGTCTATGATCCCTCCAGTCATGAGTAGTTGGTTAGCTTTACAGCACTAGACATGAATTCCCATCTACTTTGCAGGTCTTTAGTTCAATCGACGACCATTGGGTACCCCCAAGGCATAAGAATTACTAAGGCACCACTGGAAACTTCTTGCCGGGTTGGTCACTGCTGCAGCTGGCAGGACTGACTATTAGTTGTGTTTCTTCCTTGGCAGCTCGCATGTAAGAGGCTTCCAGGTCAGCTCCATCTAGGTTCCTCTGAGTCATGCCATCAAGTGTGTGATGTCTTCAGCAACAGGGTCTTATCTTCAAGTTCTAGGAAGCAACTAAGGGCAAGGGTGATAACCTGTACTGTTTTGAGAGACTTTTGGACCAACAACTAAAAGGACAGTTTCTCTTGCCAGGCACTGGTAATTGTTTTTTACATAGTCTATGAATCCTAGGGGGGCACTGTTACCCCATACTGTAGAACTCCATTTAAGCTGTATTATATGTGTGTGCACAAGCATATTTTTAATTAAGTTTACAAAATAATATGTTTCCATATGACATTTTAAAGTACCCTTTTTATTTCTCTCTCCTTACTCCCTCTCCCAGTGTACTGCCTACCCTCCCCCCAGTTAAGGCATCCCCCTTCCCCATGTTTGTCCTTTCCCCTTCACAGAACCCATGTCCTACATCCCCCTCCCTTGAGCCCCTATTATCCCCATGGTCTCTTCTCACTTCCTGGCTTCTGCAGTTACTCCCAGTTATATAATAACATATAAAGATTCACAGCTAGGATCTGCATGCAAGGGAGAACTGTAGCGTTCTCTTCCTGGGGCTGGGATTCTCATGCAGTATGATATTTTCTAGTTCCATCCATTTACACACAAATTTCATGATTTCATTTTTCCTTGCAGCTGAATAGAATTCTGTTGTGTGTATGGACCAAATCTTTATTCTCCATTCTATGCTGATTCCATTTCCTGGCTATTGTAAAGAGAACAGCAATGAACATGACCAAGCAACTATCTCTCTGAGAAGATATATTTTATTCTCTTATGCCAAAGACAAACTTAATAGACATTTGAAACGTTTGACCGAGGTAAAAACTGTAAGCATTTGACCAGAGTCCCCTGCTAATGAAACTACTCCTTCAGAATGATACTGCAACTACTTCAAGATAGAGCAGCCCCTCCACAAAGGAACAGCTCTAGCTCTAGAGAACATGTAAACCCAGACCCAAATCGCGTGTGTATAAATGCTACTTCTTTACTGAGAAAATGTTATTACTCAGGGCATTTTTTTTCCTGTTTGTGCTGTCTCAAATTGTTAAGCTTTTTAAAAATAAAACAAAGAAGTCTTGCTCACTGTGCTGGCTAGTTTTACGTCAACTTGACATAGCTTCAGGTCTTTTAGGAGAAGGAACTTCAGCTGAGAAAAAAACGCTCCCATCAGACTGGCCTGTGAGCAAGCCTATGGTGAATTTTCTTGATTGGTGGCTGATATGGGAGGGCCCAGCCCACTGTGGGTAATGCAATCTGGGTGGGTGGTACCAGGTTCTAAAAGAGCACAGCCTTGGCAGGACATGAGGGACAAGCCAGTAGGCAGCACCCCTCTGTGGTCTCTGTGTCAGTTCCTGCTTCCAGGTTCCTGCCTTGCATTCCTACTGCAGCTCAAAATAAACCTTTTCCTCTTCCAGTTGTTTTTAGCCATGGTGTTTTATCACAGCAGTGGAAACAATGACAAAGACACTCACTGACAAGTTCCTTTGAAGTTCTTTAACTCACCACAAGTTTACTCAACACTTGTGAAAAGCTAACACTCAAAAGTTTTTACTGGATTTGGAGATAGACTTGGGATGACAGTTAGGGCTCTTCCCAGAGCATTGATATGAGTTTCCTTTCAGTGTCCTAAGCCTTAAAGGAAAGTAAATGCTCTCTCAGACACCTGATGCCTGTTGCTAAGGTATAGTGACTGCCTGAAGCTGTGGTTCCTCCCACCATAGCCACAGCTGATAAAATACTGAAAGAGCATACTGGACCTGTCAGTTTCTTATTTTAACCCGCAAGGCAGTGCAGGAACCACTAAGAGGGACAGGAGAAGCTATAGCTAAATGATGGATAAGAGTAATGCATAAGGAACTGCCCTGCTCCATTGGAGCATCAAATAAGTTTCATTCTTTTCTCTCCTGGAAAACTCAAGATCCTTTATAGATATCTTCACAATGGCAATAAGAATATTGGGGGACAGTATCTCCTGTTCACAAAAGCCAGGTATTTAATAATGTGAATCCAAATAATCAATAACCCATTAATCTAATTTTCCAAGGTTAGAAAAAATATGCAGGGTATGAGGTGGGATGTCCTTCTGTATATGTGTTGCTTTTATTAGTTAATGAATAAAGCTGTTTGGGACAATGGCTTAGCAGGGTAAAGCCAGGCGAGAAATCTGAACAGAGATAAAGAGAAAGAGTAAGCAGAGTCAAAGAGTCTCCATGTAGCTACCAAAGGAGAAGGACACTAGAACCTTACCAGTAGGCCATAGCCTCATGGTGATACACAGATTGATATAAATGGGTTAATTTAATATATAAGAGCTAGCTAGAAATATGCCTGAGCCATTGGCCAGTGTTGTAATTAAAATACTTTGATTACTTGGCTCAGGATGGCTGGGAAACAAGAGAGCAGACTCCGGTTACACAAGGTAAATGTTACCATTGTATATTTCACCTATTTTAAGATAGTGTGTAGGTCTAGCCTGTGAGATACAAGCTTCTGGAAAATCCAGATATTATAATATACTGGATCTAAATAGTATTTTATAGTCTAAACAAACACATTCTCAGACTGAAGAAGTGGCACATGCCTAGAACCCAAGCACTCAGGAGGCAGAGACAAGAGGAACAAGAGTTTAAGGGACCCTGGGCTGCATTCATTCACAAAACTGAAACCCCAAGGAAGGTGCTTTCTCATTCACTTTGTCATCTTGTGTGAAATACACGCGAGTCAAAGGACCAATTCTATCATCACGCTGAAAGGCAACTGTCACAGTCCCACAAATATTTCTAAACGGCCCGAGGAGATGCCTACTATAGGTCATCTTAGATGTACACCACCCTTTAGCTTGTGTCTTTGTCCAGCTGCACACTGTGACTGCCCTCCATCCCCTCAGGCCTGTTTACAGCACACCACCCAGGTTCCCTGCTCCCTCTTAGTGGCTCCTGTTCAGTTTCTCCAGTGGCCTCTTGCCTGGTATCTTGTGTCCTCTACACACAGGAATGCTTTTCCCTCCCTATCTCTGAACTTTTGACCAGTCACCTCCAGGAGAATTCTCTAGAATAATAATAAGCCCTGTGTTGAATACTGTGTATTGGCAATAATACCCTTGTGAGCTAGAACATTGGGTTGTGAGGTAAAGCAGGATCCAGAGTGCCATCAGTCTTGGAGAGTCCTAGTGGTATCTAATCTGAGTCACCCATTTTCTGTGTATCATCACTGGACAAATACCATACAAAGAAAAAAAACAAGGATTAAAAAGTTACAATCCTTGCACTCGAGCTCTTCCAACTACACTAAGGATATGTTGTCTTCCAAAAGTACTAGAAAAAAATCTATTCTAAGGAAAAGCACTGAATGCCATTGCTTCTATTTTCCTGTATGATGTAGTCAGTACCACTAAAGTGACCAAGTGCAAGACTCTACAAAAGCAGAATGGACATAAAGCCAAAAAGTTTACGTGTAGATTTGAAGACGATCAAGGTGGTCAGAGTCGTTTAATCCTAGAACTACCAAAAAGATAAACACAATGAAACAGGTCCACTTCATCACACTTGCTGACAGTTGTAAATTCTGGGTTCTCCGGGACATTCAAACAGAAACCACTGGAAGTGGGGAAATGGCCTGAAGACAGTCATAAAGAGCAGTCAGAAGCTCCCAATGAAATGACGGGTGGCCAAGGTACCGACAGCTGTCTTACACCTCATCTTGGGTCTGTTGAGTCAGATGAATAGAGAAGCTCTGCCCTCAGTGTATTTTTGCATCAAGAAAGGGGTGAAGCCCTTTAACAAGGACCGGACCTGAGAGCACCACAAGTCAGGAAGGTCTTCCATATTATTCCATACCATTATGGAGTAATAGACCTTGAACGGGATGCAAGTCATACGCCAGTGTCCAACAGTGCTGCTGCTACTGTGGGGCCTTGGACATGGGAACTCAAAGATGCTACAGAGCTGCAAATGGAAGTGGTGGTTTCACGAGTCTATGTGCAATGCCTTCGAATGCTAGTGCTGGGAGATAGGTTTTATACATTTATTTGCTCTGTCTGCAGTTCTGGATTAGAAAACCTCAAATGACTGCCATCACAGTGGCTAGATACAGTACATATATACCGTTCCAACCTAAACATTAGTTACAGGAAATACTTCGGGTCTAACTTGAACTTAGGGAATATATTAATGAAAACTGACATATACTGCAGTTTGGAGAGCTGGCACACATACCCAAATCTTAAAACCATCATCATGTTCTAACGTACTGAATGATTATATGACCATGCTTATGTCTGGGAAGGAAAGGATGAAAAAGGAGCATTTAGGGGGTTGCAAATTGATGTTCCTCCTATGCCACCAAATGTCTCTTTCAAAGTAGAGAAAAAACCTGAAGGAAAATGCCATGAATTTAAAATTAAAAATATAACTGTATCCAATTCCAGTAAACTAAGCCACAGGATGGAAAGGGAAAAGTCTTCATTCTGAGCCACCCGTGGGCAGTCATCAGATTCTGAGATTCCTGTGCTGTAGGAAGATCTGAAAGAACCACACATGCATCTGATACCGAGGATGTGGATTTCCTAGGTGTTTCCAGCACAAAAAAACACTATCTCACCCAGCATTCTGAGCATCTCCCATCATCTGACACTAGAAAAAGAACAGGCACAGGAAACCTTGTCCGACCACAGTGCCACATCTGCAGAGATGATGAGGGCACCTCTGAGAACTGCGCTGCAGACCAGAACCAGAGCTCAAAGTTGCAAAAGAAGATGAAGGCAAACAAGATTATCAGTTCAGAACTCAGCTTAGACACCCTGAATAACCGGGTGGGACAGCTAGACAATTCAGTCTCCGCAAAACTCACTTCCGCTTCTTTTATTGCTAAAGACAGAGTAGCGTATTGAGCCAAAATTCCAGAGTTTGGCTCATCAGGTGACACTTTATGGGATGGGGTAGAACCTCACAAATGGGGAGAAAGTACCAGATCCTGAGTGCCACACTGAACAGTTCAATGCTAAAGGGACGGGGCCTTTATGATCTTTTTTTAAAATATTTATTTATTTATTTGTTATGTATACAATATTCTGTCTGTGTGTATGTCTGCAGGCCAGAAGAGGGCACCAGACCTCATTACAGATGGTTGTGAGCCACCATGTGGTTGCCGGGAATTGAACTCAGGACCTAAGGCAATGCTCTTAACCACTGAGCCATCTCTCCAGCCCCCTATGATCTTAAAAAAAAAAAAAAATCCCAAGAGGAGATGATACTAGCCTTGGTGTGCATGCAGTTGTCAATGTCATAGACATTGGTGTAAAAGAGTATCTTTTAAAAATAAAAACAGAAGAAACCTTCATCCTTAGCCATTAACTAAGCTGTTTTTCCATTAAAATGCACCTTTAAATGTGTTCACTTGCATTATTAGGACGACATTCATTTTATTTATTTTAAAGACTCTTTTTCTACACACACAGAGAAAATACCAGCTGCATTAGGGGATATAAACACATTTGTACAAACCAATCATGGACGTGCAACAGTAATAAAAGCAGGCGATGTCTGACTCATATAAGAACTCAATAAAACTAATGGCTCGTCTCTTGCCAGCTCCAGCCAGCAGCTTGCTCCCAGAGCTGTTGTTTGGATATGACTGCTATGTCAGAGTTCCTGTTCACAGGGAGCATAGTGCGTCTGAAGGCACTGGAGCAAAACGGCGTGATAGATGACACATGAAACAAGCACAGACATTTGGAGGGAAACACTGGCATGAGATGTTTGTGTCCAAATAATAACTGACAGGGAAACACAGCTTCAGTTTTACAGGCTCCTATGTGCCCAGATGAATGACCAGACTAAGGAGTGGATTAATTATTAACTGAACACAGTCAGCGTGAATGAGATGAACTGGTACGGGCGTATGCAGTGTGCAGTGGCTAATAACCGCACTGTGCTCGTATGCAGTGTGCAGTGGCTAATAACCACACTGTGCTCGTATGCAGTGTGCAGTGGCTAATAACCGCACTGTGCTCGAACTGCTGTCCCACTTACACTGCAACGCAAACCTGAGAGAGAGAGGTCACTGCCCCTCATAGAGAAAGGAACCTCATGAAGTAATTAGTCCAGTGACCCTACCACTTCAGAAACCAGAATGTCAACTTAAATCTTGTTCTAAACACAACTCCACTTCATTTCATCACAGTTGATATTTATTTCAACTAATAGGCATACGATTTTCTGTGGAGAAAGGACCAACAGAGTAAAATTGTCTAGAATGCAAAGTTCCATAATGCCAAAACTATTTTTCCCCAGGCCACTCGTGTTTCAGAAACGGTTCCTGACGTTAGAGATGGGGGCAGACAAATATAAAGCTTCCAGCTACGCATTTCTAACCCCTCATGCTGTGATTCTGAGTTGTGGGCAGTTAAACTTCCCTCTGCCTGCAACACTGCCCTGAGGCGTTTCCGAGCACCGCCTCCTCCATTCTCCACCCTCACAGACAAGACAGCCAGCCCAGCTCTGGCAGGCCCTAAACTGCATCCTGGGGTAGAAGGTGCTAACTCTGCAAGCCCCTGTAACTGACACGTCAGGCTATGCTGCATAATCAGTGCCTACGTTATCAATTACTGATAATTCTTTACAGTAGACTTACAGAGAAGACTAGACTAGCCTTCTTTAAGTTCTACCCCTAAATAATGTTTTTAAATAAATTAATATTTTGGAACACTGTTAACAAGACAAGACAAACAAGGTCCGTGCTGTAACAGGTTTGCTCTGCGAGTTGGAGGGGAGGTAACAGACAAACTTGTCTTTGAAGGATGGATGGGATTCACAGCCACAGGAACGATTTTAAAGGGCAAAGGCAAAAGACATTTATAAACTGCAGTTAGATCCAGAAAACCAATCTGGGACATCAGTTAATATCATCCCCCACTGTCCCCAACTTAGGAAATAATTAATATGATTCAAAAACTGAGTTTTAGATCTGCACTCATCACAATATAAAAATATTTTATAATATAAACAACTTTAAGCTTAGGTCAGGCTATTGAATTACATCTTTGTTTTCCAAACAAAATGAAAAGGGATTTCAAAGATCTTTTAAATTTACATTTTGGTAAGCTAAATTTGAAAATCTCTTTGCCTGATTAATGCAAAAGATAGCAAAAGTGAAAATTATTTTGAAAGCCGATTGTGCATGGTGATTAAAATACAGTATCCAAAACCTTACAGCTTAGGGCACAATATGAAGTAAGTTACTTTTCTTTTTCTTTTTTTCTTTCTTCTTTTTTTTTTGACAAATCTATTGTTTCTGCCAAATAGTACCTATGTGATTGCTCTAATCTGAAATAAATTTTCTGCTTTTCTAGAAAATTAAAATTAACTTGAAAAGCAACATGTAATATAACTTGTGAAAGTTTTTATAATCTTGTTCATCCCATTTTCAGTACACTATTAAATTATTTAAATACTCTCCAACTAATATCAGAATTGAGACCTAAGCTAATCAGTATTATCCCTATGTTTATCTTCTTACCTGTCATTTTAAAATTCATTTTCCATTACAAGATTTTGTTGCCCTTATGACATGTTCTCTGCAAGGTCTGTATTTATCATCAAAATCCCATGGAATTCTATGAGCTGTGTCCACACACTTGTTGGCACTGCTTCAGGGCCATAATGATGGAGCCCAGATGGTGAAAGTGGAAACTGTGGTGGTTTGAAAGAAAAGGCCCCCAGAGGCTCACAGGCAGTAGCACTATTAGGAGCTGTGGCCTTATTGGAGGAAGTGTGTCACTGGGGGTGGGCTTTGCGGTCTCAGTCGCTCAAACCAGGCCAGTAACTCACAGTGTCTCTTCTTGCTGTCTGCAGATCCAGATGAAGAACTTCAGCACCATGTCTGCCTGTATGATGTCATGCTTCCTGCCACGGCAATAAGAGACTGAACCTCTGAAACTGTAAGCCAGCCCAATTAAGTGCTTTCCTTTATAAGAGTTGCCGTGGTCATGGTGTCTCTTCACAGGAATAGAAACCCTAAGACATTAATAATATAAAGAAACTGTGCTATACCTTGAAAAGAATCTTATAGTTACTTCTATGTGGAAAGCTACATGTGATAACAGAAAAAAAATTTAAATCATAGCCGCTCATCAATTGTTTTAAATTCCACATAATTTCATGGTTCTCTAAACCTGGCCTGCATGTGTAGTAGGAGCTGCGGACTGCGTTCCTGCCGCCCAGCTCCCGGCTGCCAGCTAACTTATGCCCCAAAATAACAACACACAAACTGTATTCCTTTAAACACTGCCTGGCCCATTATATCTAGCCTCTTCTAGACTAATTCTCACGTATTAATTTAGCCCATTTCTAATAATCTGTGTAGCACCACTAGGTGCGCTTACCGGGAAAGATTCAGCATGTCTGACCTGGCAGCTTGCTTCATCGCATCTGCCTCTGAGAGGAGCTGCATGACTTCTGAGCTCACTTCCTCTTCCTCCCAGCATTCTGTTCTGTGTACTCCGCCTATCTAAATTCTGCCCTATCAGATGGGCCAAGGCAGTTTCTTTATTAGCCAATGACCTTCCTCCATCATGCATGCTCACGTTTGTGTTTTCTGTTCGGGAGATCAGCTTCCCTGCATTCTCAACTCAGGACCAGAATCCTCTTCACCCTCAGATGCTCAGCTCAGGGGAAATTCCTACTAACTCGCTCTATTCTACTTCACATTAAGAGAAAGTGCACTTCTGTTAAATATGCCTTAATTAGCCTGACATTTACACATCTGTACATCTTTCTCACCATATTACCTTTGTCATGTTGTCCTTCCCAGAGGCAGCAATGAAGAAACTAATTGTATACACATAATTATGAATGCAATATAATTGCATATGTAAATCAGTACATAGGTATATAAAGCACATTTATCACAATCTAGTGAAGTTAAATAATTAAAGTTGCTACATGTAATCTAGATATTGAGGAGATGCCAGAAGATCAGGTAGACTGCCTGCAGACCTTCTCCATTCTTTCTATTCCCCTAGACCCAATCCCTCAGGTTCATCCCAGCACCACCTATATCCTCCCTCCCACACTGCCCCTATCTCCTGAGGCTCCCACAAACCATCCCCTTTTGATTTGTGGGAGCCTCAATTGTTGCTGTATCCCAGCCCCCAGCTCAGGCAGATTTCAACAGCTCAACTGTAAGTCATTTCTGCCAGAGATATTCTCTGCTCTCTCTGTTCCCTTAGACCCAATCCCTCAGTCTCCCCCTCCCCCCGCCCCCCGGTTCTGTAACAGATCACCAGCTGAGGCCTTCCTTCCTTCGTGCCCAGGGCTTCTGTAGATACCACATTAAATATAGACATTACCTCAGGGTAAAGGTTTGGAAAAAGATATTCTAAGCACTGGTCTTCTTGTGGGACTCCTAACAGTGGGAGCAGGAACTTCGCTGATGCTTTTGCTGGCTTTGGGAACACTTTTCCTCATACTGGGGTGCCTTGTCCTGCCTTAATACAAAGAGAAGTGCTTAGTTTTACTGCAACTTGATATTCCATGTTTTGTTGCTATCCATGACAGACCTGACCTTTTCTGAATAGAAACTGAGGAGGAGTGGATGGGGTGGGTAGAGGGAAGGTTGGGGGCAGGGGACTGGGAGGAAAGATGGGAAGGGAAAGAAAGGAAGAAAAGGGAAGGGAAGGGAAGGGAAGGGAAGGGAAGGGAAGGGAAGGGAAGGGAAGGGAAGGGAAGGGAAGGGAAGGGAAGGGAAGGAAAGGGAAGGGAAGAAAGGAAAGGAAGAGAAGAGAAGAGAAAAGAAAAGAAAAGAGATATTCTAAGAAAGTGAATCTATGAAGCAATCTGGTGTAGCTGTTTTAATAGCTAACAAAATAGATTTCAACCCAAAACTAATCAAATGACATGGGGAAGGACACTACATACTTATCAAAGGAAAACTCTACCAAGATAACATTTAAATTTTAAGCATCTATGTCCTAAACACAAGGGACACCATTTTTATAAAGGAAGCATTACCACAGCTAAAATCACATATTGACGCTCACACACTGATAGGGGTATACTTCAATACTCCACTCTCACCAACAAACAGGCCATCCACACATAAACTAAACAGAAAAATACTGGTGCTAACAGACATTATAAACCAAATGGACCTGCCAGATATTTACAGAATATTTCACCAAAACACAAAAGAATATACCTTCTCCTCTGCACCTCATGTAACTTTCTCCAAAACTGATCACATATTCAGACACAAAGCAAGTTTCAGCAGGTACAAGGAAATTTAAATAACTCCTGGCTTCCTGTCAGATCACCAGGGATTAAAGCTAGATATTATCAACAACCCAAAGCTTACAAACTCATGGAAACTGATCAGCTCTCTACTGAATGAAAAATGGGTCAAGACAGAAATTTTAAAAAAAGAAATTAAAGACTTTCTGAAATTCAATGAAAATGAATACACAGCGTACCCAAAGTTATAAGACACAATGAAAGCCACGCTAAGATGAAAGTTCATAGCACTAAGTGCCTACATTTAAAAAAAAGTTAGAGAGATCTCATACTAGCAACTTAAAAGTAAACCTAGAAGTTCTAAAACAAATAAAAGCAAACACACCCAAATGGAGGGCTGAAATCAATAAAATAGAAACAAAGAGAACAATAAGAAGAATCAATGAAACAAAGAGTTGATTCTTTGAGAAAATCAGTAGACAAACCCTTACCCAATCTAACTAAAAGACACAGAAAGAATATCCAAATTACCAAAATCAAAAGTGTAAATGGAGACATTACAACAGACAAAAAAAAATCCACAGAATCAGAAAGACATACTTAAAAATCTATACTCTACCAAATTGAAAAATCTAATAAAAAAATGTACATAGTTACACTTAGAAAAGTTAAAGCATGATTGGATAAATAATTTTAAATAGAACTAAAACCCTTAGTGAAATTAAAGGGAAGAGCAGACAGTTTTATCACAGAATTCTACCAAACTTTTAAAGAAAAATTAATACCAATACTCTTTAAATTATTTTACAAAGTGAAACAGAAAGAACATTGCCAAATTCATTTTATGAGGCCACAGTTACCCTGATACCCAAAACCACATAAAGACTCAACAAAGAAAGAGAATTGTAGACCAATTTCCCTTATGAACTTAGATGCAGAAATATTTAATAAATTGTTGCAAAACAAAGAACACATCAAAAAATCTTCCATCATGATCAAGTAGGCTTAATTCCAGAGATGCAAGGATGGTTCAACATATAAAATTCAGTAAATGTAATCTACTATACAAACAAACTAAAAAGAAAAAATACATAAGATACTAAAAAGGCCTTTGACAAAATCCACTACTCCTTCATGATAAAATTCTTGGAGAAATTGAGGATACAGGGGACATACCAAAACACAAGAAAGGCAACTTACAGCTAGCCAATAGCCAACATCAAATTAAATGTAGAAACTCAGAGTAATTACATTAAAATCAGGAACAATACAAGGTTGTCCACTATCTTCATATTGATTCAATTTCAATATAGTACTCAAAGTTTTAGCAAAAACAATAAGACAACTTAGGAAGATCAAGGGGATGCAAATTAGAAGAGAAGAAGCCAAAGTATCTTTATTTGTAGATCATATGATTGTATACATAAGTGGCCCCAAATTTTTCACTAGGTAACTCCTGAAGCTAATAAACACTTTCAGCAAAGTAGCGCAAAGTAGCTAGACACACAATTAACTCAAAAAAAAAAAAAAAATCAGTAACCCTACTATATACAAATGACAAGTACTGAGAAGAAAATCGGGGAAATAACACTTTTCACAATAGCCTTGAATAATATAAAACATCCTGTGATAACTCTAACCAAGCAAGTGAAAGACTTGTATGATAAAATCTTCAAGTCTTCAAAGAAAGAAATTGAAGAAGATATCAGAAGATGAAAAGATCTCCCAGGCTCATGGGTTAGTAGAATTAATATAGAAAATTGGTCATTTTTACTAAAACCAATCCCATCAAAATTCCAACACAATTTTTTTTTTACCTTGAAAGGACAATTCTCAACTTGATATGGAAAAACATAAAACCTAGAATAGCCAAAACAATCCTGACCAATAAAAGATATGGTGGAGGTATCATGATCCTGATTCCAAGTTATACTACGGAGCTATAGTAATAAAAACTGCATGGCATAAAAGCAGACATGTTTATAAATAGAACTGAACTAAATGCCGTGACATAAATTCACACACCTACAGATACCTGATTTTTTTTTATAAAGAAGCCAGAATTATACAATGGAAAAAAAGGAAGCATCTCCAACAAAGAGTGCTGGTCAAACTGGATGTATACATATAGAATAATGCAAATATATCTGTATTTATCACTCTGCATAAAACTCAAATCCAAGAGGATCACTAACCTCAAGATAAAACCAGATACACTGAACCTAAGAGAAGAGAAAGTGGGACTTAGCCTTGAACACTGGCACAGGAGACAACTTTCTGAACAGAATACCAATAGCATAGGCATTGAGATCAACATTTAATAAATGGAACTTCAGGAAACTCAAAAGCTTCTATAAGGCAAAGGACACTGTCAATCAGTCTATAGAATATATAGACTATAGAGGCAGTCTATAGAATAGGAAAAGATTTTTATCAACTACACATCTAATAGAGAGCTAATATCCAAAATATATGAAGAACTCAAGAATTCAAAGATATCAATAAACCAAACAATCCAATTTTAAAATGGAATACAGGTTTAAACAGAGAATTCTCAACAGAGGAATTTCAAATGTCTGAGAAACACTTAAAGAAATTTTCAATATCCTTAGCCACCAGGGAAATGCAAATCAAAGCTTCTTTGAGATTCCATCTTACACCTGGCTGTATGGTTAAGATCAGTAACACAAGTGACTGGGGAATGCTGGTAGAGACTGCTTGTTTATTTCCTGGCCACCCAAACCCTAAATAATCACTCAGAAACTATATTAATTAAATCACTGCTTGGCCAATCACTTAAATGTATTGCTAGCTAGCTCTTCTATCTTAAATTACTCCATTTCTAGTGATCTGTGTTTTGCCATATGGCTGTGACTTACCAGGCAAAGTTCCAGCGCCTGTCTCCTCCAGCAGCTACATAGCATCTCATTGACTCTGCCTACTCTCTCTCTCTCTACATCTATCTGCTTGGAATTCCCACCTTGTCCTATTCTGCTCCACTACAGACCCAAAACAGCTTCTTTATTAACCAGTGGTATTCACAGCATACAGGGGGGAATCCCACATTACCTCCCCTTTTCTGTCTAAATAAAAAGGAAGGTTTTAACTTTAACATAGTAAAATTACTTATAACAAAACAGTTATCAAGCAAGAATTATAGTTACAATATTTAGTCAATCTATACTTAGCAAATTAAGGAAAATATTCTATAATTCATCCTATCCTTGTGAGTCTAAAGTTTTATATCTAATCTACCTTTTAAAATTATAAAACTAGCCAGGCGGTGGTGGCTCATGCCTTTATTCCCAGCACTCGGGAGGCAGAGGCAGGTGGATCTCTGAGTTCGAGACCAGCCTGGTCTACAAGAGCTAGTTCCAGGACAGGCTCCAAAGCTACAGAGAAACCCTGTCTTGAAAAACTGAAAAAAAAAAATAAATTATAAAACTAGCCAGAAGGTCCTGAATAGAAGTACTGCAGAAACTAAGAGACCATGGATGCAAGCCCAAACTACTATACCCAGCCAGCTATCATTCACTATCAATGGAGAAAACAAAACATCCCAGGTTAAAATTATAAAACTGTCTTTCTTTAACTCCATCAAAGACTTCAGAAGGATATAATTTTACCTAAGTTAACAGGAAGTACATTGTAAGAAACTTCCAAATCTCTAGAATTGACAGTCAGCAGAAATATACATATAACAAAATTGACCTTAAATTTGTGTCAATAGACCAAGATCCATACCAATGCAAAGTATTCATATCTATAGCATATCTCCCTTTAAATGAAAATAAACATTTATAAACAATATTTGGGAATTTGAGCATAGTTCTCTCCAAACCGCTTCCTGTTTTTTGTTGGGTGAAGTAATTTTAGGGGTTTACAAAGACCTTTCAGAGGGTCTTGGTCCATCAAATCACATTAGGAAGAGGAAGGAATCCACAGATTCTCATCCTCTGTGGAAACAAAAGCAGAACCTTTGTTCCAAAGCAACATATATTTAGACCCAAATTTTGAAGTCAAGATATCTATAAAGGGTATATGTTGGTTTAGCTTAGCAGCCCATTCAATGAAATATCTCTCTGTACTTAACTTATTGACAGTCAAAAATTTCAAAGAAAACACAATAATATAAATAATCTAGATTCTCTGTGTATTTTCCATCTTTACATGGCTTATGTTTTTTACTCCTTTAATCTATGACTGGCTATACTCTGTCTCTTTAAAGATTTTGTTTTATTTATTTCTTTAAAAAAATCATTTAGTTCTCTTTATAACTATTTCTTCTCTCTCCCAAGCCTCCGTACATTTATCCAACACCATGACCCATTTAGAGGTCTTTTCCATCTGGACCTGTCTTGATTGTGTGGGTATCTGTTATCTTTTCTGACCAGGAGTGATTTAAAAAAAAAAAAAAAGCTAAGTGGGCATGGCTAGGACCAACTCCATGGCACTGCCTGTTGGCTCCTCCCAGTCCAACATGGAGGATACATATTCACTGCCTCTGAGAGCCATGCACATTGCCCTATCTTTAGGATCACAGAGTGTCTGTGTTACCATTAAGCAATATGTAACACACTGCTCACAGACTCCATTTAAGTGCTCAGCCTCCTACAAGAGGCAGAGCTGTTCCTGCAACTAGCACAAATTAGGAAGCCACCTTTGGAAACTGCGTGGGTTTTTTGCTGCTAATGCTGAATTGGGAAGACCTCTCTTAAAGGAGCCATGATGCCCCTGCTTGACAGCTGCAAACAGAGCCCATTCCCTGCCCCCCCCAAAAAAAACAACTACCAAGAAGCTGCATTTGGCTTCCATTTTTGTGGGTTTAGAAGCCCTCTTTTATTTTTAAGTCTTATGTGGATCTATGCCCCAGACAATGGATGCCATTCTGTTGGTAGATGCTGCTTGTTTGTTTCCAGGCTGTCCAGAGCAAAAATAATCACTCAGAAACTATATTGATTAAATTACTTTTTGGCCAAAAACTTAAGTGTATTGCTAGCTAGCTGTTATATATTAAATCAACCCATTTTTATTAATTTGTGTATCGCGAGGTGGCTGTGGCTTACCAGGCAAAGTTCCAGCATCTGTCTCCTACAGAGGCTACATGTGTCTCACTGACTCTGCCTGCCTCTCTCTCTCTCTCTCTCTCTCTCTCTCTCTCTCTCTCTCTCTCTCCCNGCTCTTGTATCCTAAATTAACCCATCTCCATTAAACTATGCAGGAGGTTGTGGCCTACCAGCAAAGTTACAGCAGGCTCCAGGGAGGTGAGGGGCTCTGTCTTCTGCAGAGGCTACATGTGTCTCACTGACTCTGCCTGCCTCTCTCTCTCTCTCTCTCTCTCTCTCTCTCTCTCTCTCTCTCCCACTCCCCCGATAGATGTATCTGCTTGGAATTCCTGCCTTGCCCTCTCCTACGCTGCAAGAGGCCCAAAGCAGCTTCTTTATTAACCAATGGTATTTACAGCATATAGAGGGGAATTCCACATAAGTTGAAGATGTGGAGCAAGGGGGACACTCCTCCACTGCTGGTGGAAGTGCAAACTTGTACAGCTACTTTGGAAATCAATGTGGAATGTGCTCAAAAACTGGGTGTCAATCCACCTCAAGATGCAGCTATGCCACTATTGGGCATATACCCAAAGCACACTGCATCCTACCACAGAGTCACTTGCTCAACTATGTTCAATGAAGCTTTACTCATAATAAACAGAAACTGAAAACAACCTAGATGACCCTCAAGAGAAGAATGGATAAACAAAATACGATACATTAATAAGTGTCGCAGCTAGGAAGGAAAGGAACTAAGGAATACTGAGTGTTACAGCTCGGGTAAAGAGTGCTTTAGCAGTTGGGAGCCAGGGAATAGCACAAACCACAGTAAGCTAGCACTTACAGCCTTGCTCTAGGGAAGGTTTCCCCAACGTGATAGCTCTGCTCCAGCAAGAGAGGGCTTCCCCAGGGAAGTTACGACTTGGCTCTCCTGCTCCAGAGTGTAGCAACTCTGCTCTGCTAGGGGAAGGCTTCCCCAGGCAAGGCTTCCACTGGTGGAACTGGGTGACATTCAGTTGAGTTATTGACTGAGGGGGTCCTGTGGAGATTCCCAAACTGAAGCTGATGCTAGGACAAAGGGCTGCTCTCCAAAACCTGACAGTAGAGCCCCATTGCTGAGAACAACAGCTCACTGAACAAGGAGAGGTCCAGCTGGTGCCGGCATGGAACCTTAACCCCTACCTTCTTATTAGTCCCTTTTGTGTGGGAAGGTACTCTACAGGCTACCAGAAGAGAAACGTGGACACTATCCTAGCCACAAAAGCTCTGATCAACAATCAGTGCTGCCTATAAGATGTGCTGGAGCAATGGTGGCACTTTGTGGGAGGAATCAACCAGAGGAAGTCCATGCCTCCTATTGCTTGGATGGCCAGGAACCAGAGACTGGATTGCCCAGAGATCTAAGGTAGAACCAAACATGACCTATCTATGTTATCAGTAGGTTAAAAACAAAAGAAAAAAGGAAAACAAAAAAAAAATCAATGAAAAGATTCCCACTTAAAGAGCCTACCCCTGTGCTAGCCGGCAAGTCCTTTCATTATAGAAAGTTGTTTCCATGGGAAAAAGAAATTGGCAAGGAACGGAGGGAAACAAGTTGACAGGAATCTTCTGGCAGTCTTCCTACAAGAACTTCTCACTTTTTCTGAAAAGGGAAGAAAAATGCCATCCAATGTCTGCCATTGCCTTTGAAAACCCTAATCTTAGCTGTGGCGGCTCGCTGCCACGGTTGGCTGTCTGCAGATCCGTGCTAAGGTCTTCCCTCGTTTGCTGTATCCTCACAGAAATAGCAGAGAGGTGCGCATTCTCCGAGGGTTTCTCTTTTTGTCTCCTTCATGACAAGAATGTGCAAAACCCCAGGACAAACTGATGTCCTGTATCACAGAAGAAGGGGGCTCCATAGAGAGTCTAGGAAGACCCAAGCCAGACAGCAAATTTCCTCATGAGTCTCAGTTACAATTGTGGCTATGCAAACCATCTGTGCAGTCTAGTGCTGCCTGGGTGTGGGGTGAAACTCCAACTATCTTCCTGAAAAACCATCCCTCTTCTTAATAGTTAGCTTGCTTCCTGTCTCTGTTCTGTATAAACTGTTAGTGTGTGGCTCTCTGCACATGTTCATATATCTGTATGGATGACTACTTAAGCTAGTTTAAGCAAATGCAGTATACAAATGCGTGTTCTAAAATAAATATCAATGTGTAGTATGCAAAATGTTTTTTAAAATTCTACAACCAACTTTCTGAAAGGGAAAAAGTGGGGTGTACCTTCTAATAAATCGGTGATAAACCTATTTAAACTTGTTTAAAGAATAGGCCTTTGAGACTAGACTCTGGTCACTAGTCAATGGAGACATACAAAAATGCAGTGGTTCTCACCCTTCCTGATGTTGCCACCCTTTACTACATACAGTTCCTCATGCTGTGCTGACCCCAACCCTAAAATTATTTCGTTGCTGCTTCATAAGTATAATTTTGCTGTTATGAATCATAATGTAAATGTCTGATATGCAAGATAGCTGATGTTCGACCCGCAAAAGATTCTCGACTCACAGGTTGAGAACTACTGTCCTAAAGCAAGAATAGCAGTAATGTGACAAGCAGCCATGTTGACAGATTAAAAAGCCTGAAAGGCAAGATGTTTGCAATAATCAGATCCCCCAAGAAAGCTGAGCATCCCCTATTGAAGAGCGAGATAATTCTATATGCCGAATCCTGTCTGCCTCCCAGGGAGACCATCCAAAGGATACTATGAAAGAAGCATAGTAATTTGACCACATTAAAGGACGTTTAAGTGTTAAAAGATTATGTCCAAACAAAACGAGTACATTGTGGCAAGCATCTAAAAGGGTCTACCTCCCACTCGTCCCCACCCACAGCTATGGTCATAGGAAATGCATTTTCAACCTTGGTCTCACAGAGCATGTAAATTAAATGACAGAAGACACATATATGTGCCTGTCTATTTCTGCAAATTAGTCAGAACTGTGCAGACTTCCCCGAGTAGTGTGAGGGGGGAAAGGTGTATCTCCCTTGAACCCACAATAATTTGCAAACTTGAAGGGCTATACGTGTTCCTTCAAAGTACTTTTCGTTTCTGAATTGTCTCTGGGCTGTTCTTAGCCCTGGTTTGGCATGGTTTTTAACAACTGGGTTATCTGGCTGCAAGTTTATCAAGACCCTACCACCACACGCACACTTGTTTAGCCCATCGCACTTTAGAGCGAGCTCAGCAGTGAACATAAAAACTTCAACCGCGGACGTCAGAAATCCCAGATCCCAGCGCGCCCCGCGTGTCCCCTGGGCATTCCGTTGGGTGACCCGACACGTCATCCCTGCTCCTGGAAGGACCTACAGACATGCCCTCCCGATCCACCTTCACAGCGACACCCCGCGGGCCAAGGCTCCACTCGCGACCCGGGGGAGCGTGCGCCCGCAGCCGGCTGCGGGCCACGCGTGGGCCTTCTCCGCGCAGCGGGGAGCAGGACGCCTGCCGCAGTTCGGACGCTCGAGCCCCGGGTGAAGCTCGGGAGCTCTCGGGGCTCGGCGGGGTCCAGCCAGGGGCCGCCCGGACACTCTCGCGCGCGGGGTGGCCGCGCGCCGCCCGCCCCTAGGCACCGAGGGCCCGCCAAGGCCGCGGGGCTCGGGCCGCGACCTGAAGCGGCGCGTGCCCGCGCGCGCGCGCGCCCCCGCCGGCCGCGACCCCGAGCGAGCGACTTGCACTAACTTTCCGGGGCGGGGGAGGGGCGGCCGGGCCCGGGCCTGACCTGTGCTCAGGTTGTCGTTGATCCTCAGCGGCACCCGCAGGATGTAGACCAGGAAGAGCACGATGAAGAACCACACGGTCCACAGATAGGTCCACGACCACACGATGCAGGACTTGAGCTGCTCCAGGAAGCCCGCCGCCGCCTCGGCCATCTTCCGGCGCTGCTGCGGCCCGCCGCGGCACTCGCTGGCTGCCGGGATGATTCACCGGCCCGAGGCACCCGCTCGCTGGAGCCGCCGCCGCCGCCGCCGCCGCCGCCGCCAGGGCCCCGCGCCCCCGAGCGCGCTCGCCCGCTCGCCCGGGGTGCGGCGGGAAACCGCGCGGCCTGCGCTCCGAGCCCCCGCCGGTGGCCTTCGTGGAGCGGTCACGTGGGCCCGGTGCCTGCACCCTCCCGGGCCATTTATACTTCTTATCCTAGTATTTTAGGAGGGCAGCCCGGCCGCCGCCGAGGGAACCACTGACGTAACAGCTCGCGCGTGTAGTGCGCTTCCGAGAGCCGGGCGGGTTCCAGACTTTGGAACGTCTGGGTGAGAGCCTGCAACAGTTGCCAGAACCCCGATTGTATACCTAGGGAAACTGAGGTACAAAGCGCTGCAGGGGAGCCAGAATTCAGTTGCAATCAAGAGTTCCGGGATGCTGGGTCTTAAGGCTCTGTTTCTCTCAGGACTCTTGCTTACAGGCATCAATAAAACCCAGAAGAGCTAGCAGAGCTGCACTCCTGGTCAGTAGGCCTGAAGGGAAATCTTGTTTGCCTTTGTTCCAGTTGCTATTATATTTTGTTTTCTAGCAGCACTAGGAAGGGCTTTCCAAAGAAATTGACAGCATACATATTTCTTATCCTCGTATTTTTTGAGTGATTGCCAGTCAAACAATTTTCCCTTGTTTTTGTTTTTGTTTTGTTTTCAGATAAGCAATTCCCTAGGATAAGTTTGACATTCTTCATTTGAACCTCCTGAAGAAAAAAAAAAAAAGAAAATTGTGTGCTTTTTCCCACGGCTGAATTAATTAGTGTATTTCATACAAGGCTTTAGATGACATATCCAAGTCTGTTTCTGTCCATAAATGATATGGCTTTTAATGTATTTATGTTAATAAAGCAAGAACAGGCTGTTCCAACTATAACCAAGACATTAAAATTCATCGCCGAACAGAGTATTTTATTACAAATTTTACGTTCAGGCTCAGAATGCACTCCTTCAAACTGTGACACTTTGGGCCTCCTCGCTAAGTGACTGGAATGGTAGGAAATTGTAAAGGCCTCAGAAGCAAGGTGTCTCTGCGCTCCCCTTCTTTCTTTCACCCCTTGCTTGTCCTCCAAAGCAAAACCAACTCCCAGAAGCCAAAATTCCTCTTCTCCAAGGTGAGTTGTAGAGACTAGAGGAGGCATCCTCTGCAGACCAAGCCGTAAAACCTAGGAAGATCATCTCTCCCTTCCCCCTCCTCCTTTGAAGGCCCTCATTCTAGGACATTCTGCCTCCTAAACCTAGGGAAGGAGGAATGTTAGGGAGAGGCTGAGAATGTCCACTTCCCCTCAGCCAATAAGAATGTGGACACCTCCCCCCCCCCATTCCCCTCTAGCCTCTCACTATCGCACACCTGAGCTCAAAGCATTTTCTCGGGATCTTTTAGTCTTCATCTCTGGCAGCTGCTGTGTCATGGAACGCGATGGTTAAAATGCATTCATCACGCTTTCCTCTTGCCAGCCTGTTTTAGGGGGTGTTGGCCGCGCCCCTTACGATGGCTGTGGAGAGGTGTAACATCTTTTGGCTCCTTCAAGCACTCGTCGTTTCCTCCCATAGTAAAGCAAGCTGAATGAATTTTCACATGCGGAACCTGTTTACGTAATGGAACGGCCACACGTTTTCTGTGGTTCCAGTCTCGTTCTCCGCTACCGTTGGCTCCGCACATGCTCTTCTTTCTATAGTGAAATGCAGGCTCTGAGAACAGAGAATTGCCTCGTGCCTGCTCTTGGCATAGTCACTTATGACGGCACACTGCCATGTGATTTTTTTTTAAAAAAATCTATCGAAGATGCCTAGAGTTCATAGAAGAGAAGAACATGAATGTATTTTATGTGATGCTAAAGGAACCCACAGAAGCTCTGCAACTCACAGAAGACAGTATCGCTGGCTGAATTCACATAAGTGAAGAATTAGGGGAACTACTGTTTTTTTTCAGTTAATTAACCTCTGTGAAGGGACATGGATATGGCTCACTTAAGCTACTACTTTCCACATAGCTGTTTCTAAAGGGCCGGTCTAGCCTCTGCTACTCTCCAGCGTCTCTCCTGGTGTGCTGCCAGAGGTGGGGGCGGGAAGTGATATGCCTCTGTGCTTCAAAATAATAATAATTATAATATAATAATAATAACAATAATAATAATAATAAAGAAGTAAGAGAGTGTGGTCTTCTACGCACTTCGGCTTAGCGTGGGTGGAGTGTGGCCTATATACAAAGAACACTGAGTACTGGGACTGAGCCTCATTTTGCAGAGCCTGACAGCAACACTTATTAGCAACTGCAGTTGCCTGGCATTGTACACAGTAGGGAAAACAACCGATCACATGGAAGTGGGGATTTTAAGCATGACGGATGCAGGTGGCCACTCAACTGCACTAATGAAAAGGTAGTCTATCTGGGGATTGTCTGTGAGCGTATTTCCGGAAGAGCGTGATGCACTCATTAGCCTGGGTACGTTCGATGGAGAATATTCACCTTCGGTGTGTGTAATTATGGTCCAAGGACCCAGAGAGGTTAGAACTAGAAAAGAATGTACTCATCTCCCAGAATAGAGATAGGCCTTCCTTACCTCTCCTATCGTCCTTGGCCACGAGAACTCCAGGGCTTCCTGGACTCCAGGGCCAGTGCCACCCTCGGGCCTTCAGCCTCCAACTGTAACTTGTAGCATGGGTTCCCTTCCCGCGATGGGGCCAGGACCTTTGAAATTAGAATGAGCTATGCCACCATCTCTCAGGCTCCCCAGGTTGCAAGAGAGCCCTCCTGGGAACTTCTCATACTGTAGAATATATGAATAATTCCCTAGTTTTTCCTTTCCATTTTCAACTGGGCCCAAAGACATCAAGATTCAGATCATTTCTGTTTGTTCCCCAACTATAACCTTCAGTCGCAGCTTAATTTTTTCACATGGAGAACCAGACACGGGGAACCAGACAGCGGGCTCCTACCGCCAATCTTACCATGACCTCCCCATTATCTACCTAACGTAGGCAATCTAGATGGTATACAGCACTGTAAGCAGGACACTTTGCCGACTACTCTGTACACTGCCTGGGGAGAGCAACTTTAATATATAACCCCGTACATAGAGAGAATGCATGTTCATACCCAATATATGCATATAAGCTGAACAGAGAATGAATGAGAAAAGAGATCTTATGGATGGACTGGGGGCAGGTGAGCTGAAGGCAATTGGGTTGGGGGAAGGTGGACTGGGGGCAGGTGGACTGGGAACAGGTGAACTGGGAACAGGTGGGCTGGGGGCAGGTGGACAGGGGGCACTGGGAACAGGTGAACTGGGAACAGGTGGGCTGGGGGCAGGTGGACAGGGGGCACTGGGAACAGGTGAACTGGGAACAGGTGGGCTGGGGCATGTGGAATCTGAGGGATCAGGTTGGAGAGTGACTGAAGGGTACTGAAAGAGATGAAAGGAAACTGGGGGGGGGTGCATTTTGGGGATCAGGTGGAAACCTGATGCAAGAGAAATTCCCAGGAATCTACAAGGATAGCCCCAGCTAAGAACAGCATTGGTGGATGCTTAGCCTGAACTGGCCATCTCCTGTGACCAAGAAGGACTTCCAGTGGAGAGATTGGGACACGAGCCTATCTACATAACCTTTGACCTACAGTCTGTCCTGCCTATGTGTGGGGATTTGGTGGGGGGGGTGATAAGGGTGGTGTAGAGATTGTGGGAGTGGTCCAGCCTCAGACCCAGACTACGAGAGTGAACCCACCCCCAACACTGCCTGGAGCGCCAGGACCCAGAGGTTGGATGGCCCAGAGAGCTAGGATAGAATCAAACACAACTGGAGAAGGAAAGCGTCAGCATTATGATGCCTGGTGGCATTCTGCTATACTCATGGATTGGTGACTCTCCCAGTTGTCATCAGAGAGTCGTCATCCAGTAACCAATGGAAACGGATGCAGAGACCCACAGCCAAGCACTGGGCAGAGCTCCTGCTGAAGAGAGGTAGGGAGGATTGTACGGGCAGGGCAGGGTGGGCTGGTGTCAAAGACATCAAAGGGAACTCAAAGAATCAATTAACCTGGGCTCATAGGAGCTCACAGAGTCTGGACCTTAAGCCAGAGAGCCTGCATGGGACTGACCTAGGCCGTCTCCATATGTGTGACAGTTATGTAGCTTGGTCTACTTGTGGGACTCCCAGCAGTGGGAGCAGATGCTATCCCTAATGTTTTGACTGGCTTTGGAGAATTTATTCCTCATATTGGGTTACTGTGCCCAGTCTTAATACTACGGGAGGAGCTGCATTCTACCTCAGCTTGCTATGGCATGCTTTGTTGTTGCCCATGGGAGGCCTGTTTCCTCAGAAACAGAGGAGTGGATTAGGGTGGGGGGAGCGACAAGGGAGGGGGAACTGTGGTCAGAATGTAAGATATATTAATAAATTATTAATTAATAAAAAAAATACATGATGACCTGAAGTCTTTACCATTTGTTTCCCCATTCCTAACAAAGGTTTCTTAATTTCTATGCAAAGTTCTTTACTGACAAGCCAGGGCTCAGGAATGATCATTCATCAGAATTCCTGGTTTGTTTTCAAATGTGGAACTAAGCGCTCAGCCTCATCTCTTATATTAGTGGCTTTTCTATAGACAGAAAAATTCTCGTGGCAATAACACAAAACATTCTAGAACAATCAGAGCTTGGTATTATAAGTATTATGAAGGCGATAAACCCTACTTCCTTCCCTGAAACCTACAACTGCCAATGAAGGGTGATTCCTCATTTTCAAGGAAAAGCCAAACCATGAAATTCTACTGAAAAGAAATAGAGAAGTCAGCACAGTCTTCTCGTTTACACCCTAAAAACATATTGAAAGAGGAGGTCAGATGAGTGAGCTGTACAACACACACACACACACACCCTAAGAGATCAGAGATGTGAACCCTTTGGCATTCTGGCACGTCTCTTGCTTCTAAACCACATCACGACAGCAACAACTAGCCCACACTCTTCAAATATTCTGTCTGTTCCTACCGTGACATTCAGTCTCTCTCCTCTTGGAAGATGCAGCTTAGTGTTTCCACTGCACAATAAATAGTAAGTCCATATTTTATTCTTGACGCTCAAAACAAGATTTTTAGTTTATTTGTGTGCACGTGTGTGTCTGTGTGTAGGTTGACACACATCTTGACATCTTGAAGGAGTTAATTCTTTCCTTCCACCAGACAGGTTCTGGGTATGAAACTCAGGTCATCTGGCTTGGTGGAAACCTTCTTTACGAGCTAAGCCAACTCACTAGCCTGAAATGTCCACTTTTAAAATACGATTGGTGGACTTGTTGCTTCATTTTAAAAGCTGCATAATTTGGGTCCACAACTGGCTCAGATTTCTAGGGCCAGAATCACAGCTACACACTTCAGGTTTCGCAGTCATGCCCATCTGACAGATGTAAATACCCAATTCCATGACATCTTTGCACTGGAAGTCAGACAGAAGAGTAGGATAATGTTTGAGAATTATCAGTAGATTTAAGAAAACCTACTAGCTCACATCTGTTTTTACTAACACAGCATTTATTCTTTAATTTCTGTAAACCGGTTCTATCATTCTAAATAGGGTGTACTGCTCTCTACTTGGTTACGTTACATTTATTCTGTTTTCATTTCCAATATGGACTACAGTATTTAGTAAATTCCAGCAGAATTTTTATGATCATAATTAACCTAATATTTTTTAAGTAAAGGCAGGGGGAAGTCACTTTTTTGTTTGTTTGTTTGTTTGTTTGTTTTTTGGTCTCAAAGTATATTTCAGGCTGGGAAGGTGGTTCACTAGTTAAAAGCATTTACTGCTCCCAAGAGTTCCTAAGTTCAGTTCCCAGCAGCCACCTCACATTAGGTGGCTGTAACCCTAACTCTAGGGGATATTACACAACTTCTAGCCTGCACAGGCACCTACACACATTTGCATACACACACGCACGCGTGCATATACACACACGTCAAAATTTTAAAAAAATATTTCAAGAAAGTATTAAATAATTTGACTTCACATTACCCAAGTTAACTGTATTTCCAGTGTGAGTTGTAGCCTCTCTTCTCCACAATGCCTCAGAAAACTAATCCAGGTTTTCATTTTCCCCCGTATTACAATGCCATTGCATTGTAGCTAAACTGAATACCAAATGCATATTAAACTTTAATGGCTTTTGTGTCCTTGTGGCTAATGGAAGTTACTGACTATGGGTCATACCCGAAGCTGTTGCTTCCCTTCAGCTTTTTCTTCCCCTCAAAATTATCATCATAAAACCAGTTTAGAGTACAGTTTTGTCACTTGTATCAAGTATGAGCTGAAGATGTCTACGTATACACAAAGAAGACAGCTTGAATTAACTTGTCAAATATAGCTTGGACAAACCAGAGTAGATAATGTTCTATAATCTAAATTCAACATTTTTCACTTCTGTTTCTTCTATTCATTGCTTAATACACATTAATTTTTTTTTTAAAAAGGTACTTGTTTTGCAACTCAACATCTTTCCTGAGCCTTCAAGTACTGGTGTTAGAGATATGGGCCACCTGGTTGTCAAGCATGTGTTACATGATTGTTCCTTGGCCCATTTTCCTTTCCTAGATCACTTTATGGAGCTACCACAAGTATGGTATACTAAGCAGAACCGGAATGAGTATATTGAGTTGGAGGGCAGTAAAGGATAAGCTTGATTTCTTCATCTCTCCACAGGAATATTTTCTGCACTTCACAAATGGAAGCCCTGTATGGTTTTCAGTTAAGGACCCAATGCATTTTCACAGCAGGAGAGACACTGTAGCTCGAGAGGACAAGAGAGATGTTTCAAGTGTAGAGGTTGCCACACAAACATGGGAACCTACATCTTGATTCCTAGCAACCAAACAAATGACAAGCACAGGGCTGCACATCTATAAACTCAGCCCTGGGTGACATTGGGGGTCAGAGGCAGGCAATCTTTGAGCTCAGGACTGGGCTATCTTGCTGGTCAAGCTTCAGGTTCAGTGAAAGACCCTGTAAAAATAGTGATAATAAGGCGGAGAATGATCCAGGAAGACACCCATAATCAACATCCACACATACACACAAAATTCAATTTGAAGGAGAAGTATGCAACAGATACGTGAACCAGTTCCACATCATGGAGAGAATTCTGACAGAAGTGGAACCAACCACCCAGCCTTGTCTGTCACATTAGAGCCCCAAATAAAAAACCTTGTCAAAGGGGATTCTTGAAGAAGGTGGAAGGCTGTATGACCAACTCATCCTGCTTCCCTGGAACTTGCCCATTTGAAAAACTGAAAGTCTCATGTCTGGGAAACCCCAGTCATAGCTGGGCTAAAAAAATCTGTGTTTTCTTTCTTTCAAGTTTTAAGCCAAGTCTGGAGGCATGAGGAAAGCTATTTTCTTTACCTCCAGATGGATTTTCTCTCCTCAACCACTTTGGGACTTTATTTCTGTCTCTTGTCTACTTCTGTTTGTTTGAGAGTGAGTCTTGATATCTACCCCTGTTGGGCCTGGAACTCACAGAGATCGACCTACCCACTGGGATTAAAGGCATGCACCACTATGCTCAGCTCTTGCCTACTTTCCAAATCTGTTCTCAGCTGTTTAAGCAAACATAATTTATGTCAGCTTGAAGTTATTTGATACCAAATATCAGAGCCATAAAATAGAACAATGCATCTGACATATTTCCAGATATCACTATAGCTTAGGGCTCAAGGGCCATGTAACAAACTTTAATAAGGTGACAAATTTAATTCCATCATGCGGGTTAGGTTAGCACAAAAATTTGTGGGTATACTATATCTCTTCAATTAAAAAGTCACAAGAGAATGTATCTGTAGAGAGCAAAAAGCCAAAAAGAAGTATGCTTTGCTCTTTCAATATTTAGTACTTATTCATTTGTTATTGCCTAGAGAGGAAGTGCAGTCCTGTGCAACTTAATGACAAGACTTGTTCTGAGAAATGTGCTTTGCTGAGCGATCTCATTATGGTGCCAACACCATGGAGCCACTAAAATGGCTACGAGCACTAAGAGGTATGACCTTCTGGGATCCTCATTGCACTTGTGACCTGGGGTGAACTAAAGCATCACCATGTGACACATGAATGTAACAGGGCCATGCTCAGATTTAGTAAGAAGGTATAAGCCGTGGGCACGGTGGTACACAGCCCTAGTCCCAAGCAAGACCTTTGTATGACGGCGTGCTAAAAATTTGAGACCTTTCTGAACTATAAAACAAATGCCATGACAACCACAGCTATAGAATGAGACATTTTTGCTTGTCTCATTTTTTTAAGCATGGGAAAGAGAGTCAAAACCTTGAGCAAACTATGCTTTACAGAACTAAAGATTGCCACTTTAATCCTGCCCACAAAATACTTCGAATTCAAAGGTTTTCAGATGGAAAAGACAAAAGTAAATTCAAAATAAAGTAGATATGTTATGATTTTAATTGTGATTAATAGAAGGATTTATTAAGCAAATGGCATTAAATAAATAGGCAAAATTGATGTTCCAACTTTGGACAACAAGAAGGGGAGAAACCATTTCCCCTAGGAAAGAACATACCAGTTGGTTACCCAATACCAAATGGTCAGCCCTAAAAACATATGTATAAATTACATTCAATGTATTGAGCATGTTATATTCATATATTTAGAAATAAATACACACACACACACAGCAATTAAAGAAAAGGAGGCCATGGATTTGAAAGAGGGGGCAAGTGAGTATATGGGAGAGTTAGGGGGAAGAAATGGAAGGGAGATGGTGTAACTATTATATAACCTTGAAAATTATATATATCAAATTTTGATCAGCAAGAAAAGTGATCTAAAGTAACTTCCAAAGTATGCATATTATTTCATTTATGTTCCAAAGTTAGTATGTTCCAAAATGTCAAACCTACTAAATACACAGTAAAAAATAAATGCATAGATATTTAAAACCTGAACATAACCATGCCCTACAGCAGCCAGGGTCTGAGTTGACGCCCATGACTCCTGTTGCAGTTGAGGGCTGTGTGCCCGGGGTCTGGTCAGCCACCTGAGACCATGTTAGTGCTCAAGGATCGTGCTGCATCCAGGGTCATACAGATCTGAATGGCCTGTGCCGCTACCTAGCGGCATGGTGACCACCAGGCCAGAGCTGCTGCTGAGGACCATGTCTGTGTCTGTGGCCCTACCGCAGCCAGTGTCTGTGTTGATGTCTATGACTCCTGTTACCATCAAAGACTATTTGGATGCCCAGGGTCTAAGTTGCCGCCTGGGCTATGCTAGTGTCCAAGGGCCACACGGCCACTGCTATCATGCTGATGTGAGTGGCCTGCCCTGTCACCTAGGGCCATAGTGACATCCAGGCCCAGCCTCTGCTGAGGACCATGTCTTATTCAGTGATCCTACCCACAGCAGAGATCTGTGGCAAGGTTTATGCCCTGTATTGCCACCAAAGGCCACATGGAAGCCTAGGGTTCGGATAGAAGCCTGTGTCCTAGTTGGAGTCTGAGGGCCATGTTGCTGCTGTAGCCATAGACATCTGACCATAGACTACGCTGCCATGTAGGCCCATGGTGACATCCAGGTCAGAGCTACAGCTGAGGACCATGTCTGGATCCACGGTCCCACAGCAGCTAGGGTCTGTGTTGACGTCTGAGGCCTGGGTTGCCACCAAAGGTCACACACAAGTCAAGGGTCTGGGCCACAACCTGTGGTATTGTTGATGCTAGAGGGTTGTGCCACCACCTGAGCCAACCAGATATGAGTGGCCTTTGCTACCCATCTGAAGCCATGGTGTCATCTAAGCCCGAGTTGCTGCCATGTGGTCCTACTGCATTTGGGGTCTGTGGCAATGTCTGTGGCCTGTGTCACAACAGGGGACCAGAGAAATCAAGGTTGGTGAAGTCAGAGGGCCATGCTTAGCCCAGTCTGCCCTTTGCTGGCCCTGGGAAAGCTGGTCCTACCCCTTGCTGGACACTGCAGCAAGAGAGATGGCTCCACCTCTCAGCATGGATGTGGGAGAAGTGGCCCTGATAGAAGGCATAGAAGAGCCGGCTCTGCTCCTTACCTGAAAGGGGTGGGGAGCAACCCCAGTGGCCTGGACTAACCAGTTCACAGCCACCCTGGCCCATATCCAGGGTCTTGGATCGGCCCACCCTGACATCTACCCCATCTATGTCCTGCTGGAGCGCATAAAGGGACTGATACTGTGGAACATTCCCACAGGATCTCCATGACTCGGGGCGGCAGCAGGATACCGAGAAGAATTCCTGTGACGGTTTGGTGGTGATGGTGAACCAGAAACCTGAGGCCTTGGAGCAGACCAGTGACTCATTGTAGTGAACATTTGCAAGCAAGGTTGATGGGACAAAAGACCCTACTGTGTGGCACACCACAGCTCCAGTGCCACCAAGACAAATGAAGAGGCGATGGAGAGACGGGAACCACAGAGGACCCAGGAGGATTTGTTTGTTTGTTTGGTTTGGTTTTAAATTCTTAAAATTTTCTTTGGGGAAACACTGCAAAGGTGAAGGGCAAGTATGGGGGAACTGGAAGATGGGCAGAATTGGGGTGCATGACATAACATTCCCAAAGAATCAATAAAGAAATTATGTTAAAATAAACATAAAATCTGAACACAAACATCAAGTTGAGCTCTGCACCCCACTTTAAGGATTAGCGATATGAAGAACGTACATGTTAGCTTAATTCATTCTTGCCACGTTCTTGTATGGCAATAGTAATGCTGCCATTTGGGGCAGCTAATTCTAGAACAAGCTTTGATAGGCATCATACATACGTCTATCTATTGTTTAGAAATTCCCAGTATTTACGAGATGAAATTGTTTGACCCTGCAGAGCAGAGTGCGTGGCCAGCCCGGCACATCCTCCTGTGGAAGCTGACCTTGTTCTCTAGTCTCCATCTGTTCACAAGTGGTCCATGGACATCCCCTGTGCAGCGCTCCCCTTCACAGCACTGTGCTCTGATGGTTAAAGAGCATCCCATCTGTGTGACCACAGTCTCTTTCTCGGGAACTCTGGTTGTCATCTTAATCTCCTCAGTCCCTCAACTTGACTCCAGCGCAAGGCTTCTGCTAGCCTTAGACTCCATCTCTCCACAGGGCTCAACTCATTTGATTCCCAGCCTCCACTGTCAGTCACTGTTCCTCGTGTTTAGTGTTTTGAGAATTGTTGTTTAAAATGCATTTTGTTGTTCTGGGTGTAAGGGTAAATGAAGTACCGGTCCATCAGAATACTCCTAAAATAACAGTGATACAGCTGACAAGTGATACAGCGCAAGGCCGGTCAAGCAGCTTAGTGATGTCAGGCTGTAGGCGGTCACCACGCATGACCACCTGAGCGCAACCCCGAAAACCAACATGTAGAACCACTCCCACAAATTGCCCCGACTTCTTACATGCACTGTGACACATATGCACACACATGCATGCACACATACATAGACACATGCATGCACACATGCACAGACACATGCACACACATACATAGACACATGCACACACATGCATGCACACATACATAGACACATGCACACATGCATGCACACATACACACGTACATAGACACGTGCACACATGCATGCACACATACATGGACACATGAATGCACACATAAGCACCCGAGCACGCATTTAGACAGAGAGTGCAAGGAATTTTAAAGAGAGAAATTCATACTTAGAAAGCTCGAGGGGGTTTGCATTAGTCACTTCCCACTGTTGTTTTTTCACACTGTGACCATGACACCTTCCAGAAGGAGAGCCCATCATCACCACAGCAGGGAGCATGGCAGGAGGCAGGCCTGGTACCCCAGCAACATCTGAGAGCTTACATTTCCATCCACAAACCAGAAGAGCTGGTTCAAAATGGTATGAGCCTTGAAACCCCGAAAGCCCGCCCCCAAAGACAGACTTCCTCCTGCAAGGTCACACCTTCTAGTCCCCAGAGAGTCACCAATGGAGACCAGGTATTCAAATGCACAAGACTTACAGGGAACCACTCACTCAAACCGCCACAGGTACGCTGGTTGTTTTTTCTTAACTTGAAACAGGCTGGAGTCATCTAGTAAGAGGAAACCTCAATTGAGGAACTGACTACCAGATTGCCCTATATGTGTCTCTGTGGGACTTTTCTAGTTCTCTCTTTTTAAAATGCACTTATTTATTATGTATAATACGTATGTCTGCGTGCCAGAAGAGGGCACCAGGTCTCGGTACATCAGGGCATTAGATGGTTGACAGTTACTGGGAATTGAATTCAGGACCTCTGGAAGAACAGGCAGTGCTCTTAACCTCTGAACCAACTCTCCAGCCCCTTTATTCCTCTTTTTACTTAAAATTTTATCGTAAAGAATTTTTGTAAATAAGTTAGGAAGGTGGTGCACGCCTTTAATCCCAACACTCAGGAGGCAGAGGCAAATGGATCTCTGTGAGCACAAGGCCAACCTGGAATACAAAGTGAGTTCCAGGAAAGCCAGCATAGTTACACAGAGAAACCCTATCTGGAAAAATAAAAAATAAAACATGCAAATAAAAAGCTTTACTTGGAGAGATTAACCAGACTCCAAGTCTGTACTTCTCCATGAACATCTGTGTAGTTAGGGCATGCATCCTGAAAAAATGCAGCTCCACACTGGGTTTTCCACTTTTACTGTCAATTACATTTTTATATATTTATACACCATGAAAACAAAACCAAAAAGAATAACATAGTTAAAACTGGAAACACAATTTTAGCTTTATATACTCTTTCATGACCGGTGTTTATTATCTTGATTATGATTGATGCATCATTCTCCTTGCTATTGATGGAGGGAAGCCCACTGTGGGTGGTATGGAACAAGCTGAGCAAGCCATAGAAAACAAACCAGTAAGCAGACATCCTCCGTGGTCTCTGCTTCAGTTCCAGGTCTTCAGGTTCCTGCCGTGAAGTCCTTCTGTGCTTTCTCTTGGAGATGGACTGCGACCTGTAAGCCAAATTAACTGTTTCCTCCCTGAGCTGCTCTTGGTCAGTGTTTAATCACAGCAGCAGAAAGCAATCCAAGACAAGAGGACAGCCTTTGTGGCAGGGCATCAGGTATAGGGGGGGTCTGGACTTGAAGAAAGGGACAGAGAAAGGAGAAGGCTAAGCAGAGAGGCAAATAAGACAAGGGAAATGGTGCAAGAGAATGAGCCTTGCCCGGAAGTCTATCATGTTACAGAAAGCAGTAGAATTCATGACGTAAGCAGTACTGTCACACCTGCGACCAAATGGCAAACAAGATAGCTCCACGGAAGGCTAGTTGTGACTCATCACAGTAGGAAGCATGGTGGCAGCAGCTCTTAGCAGTGGTGGCAAGATTTCAGGCAGCTTGGAAATACCCAGAAGGGTTAACTATAAAGCTCAAGGCCAGCCCACCCATGACTGACTTCTTCCAGCCAGACCCCACCTTGTAAAGGTCACAGAGCCTTCTAAAACAGCACAGCCAGGTAGGGGCCTACTGTACAGACACACAATCTTCTGGGGGATATTTTGCACCCAAATCATAACAGAAGTATTCATCCTTTCTGCATGAAATAATCTATTTTTTATATTTTGCTATAGTTTGGATTTCATTTGATTATGTCCAAGGGTCCATTGTAGGAAACCTTGAACCCAAGAAAGCCCTATTAGGAGGTGTTATGGAAACTTTAAGAGGCAAGACTAGTAGGAACTGTTTTATAAAGTAATTCCTGGAAGAACCTACCTTAATTCCTTTTTTGAAAGATTTATTTTATTTTTATTTGTTTGTGTCTGTATGTGTGCACATGCATTCACGCAAGCATGTGTGTGCATGTGTTCATGCATTTATGTACGTGTGCTCACAGGAGCCAGAAGAGAGCATTCGATCCCTTGGAGCTGGAGTTATAAATTACTCAGTGTGCTTGCTAGAAACCAAACCCCAGCCCTCTGCAAGGGCAGCAAGGCCCCTTAGCCACTGAGCAATCTATCCACTCCCTGGCTTAGTTCTTACAAGTTATTGTAGGAGACAAAGAGTCACCCTTCTCCACTCTAAGGTTCCTGTCTTTTCATGTAATCTCCACATCAAGCCATCTGCCATGAGACCCTTGCTAAAGACAGTACCACACTGTTCGGACTTCTGTCCTCTACAATTGTGAGCTACACACATTTATTTATAAGCCTCTTAGACTCAAGTATTTTGTTATAGCAAAAAATACTAATACACACTTCAAGCAACAATCATTTATAATTTACTTACTTTATATAACATAATTATACTGTTTTCTGTTCCAGATTGTTCATTTGTTCTTCAGGATTTGCTGTGTGCAGTTCAGAAGTCTATGTGCATGAGCTACACTGGTGAATAAAACAAAGAGCCCCGCCCCATGGAGCCTACAACTTAGGACACGTGGGCAACAGGAGGATGAAGGGAAGGGACGAAACAGACAGTAATTGTGGTATAGACAGATCCTTCCTAGGCATCTTCATTGTGTTCAAAGAAAATCTCTACCTTCGTTTTGAATAAGATAAAGATCTAACTTTCCGAGTGACTTATCTCATATCCTGCTTCTTTCCTTTTTTAGATTTATTATTTTATGGGCATGAGTATTTTGCTTGCACGGATGTATGTGCACCATGTGCATGCCTCATGCCCAAGGAGACCAGGAGAGGGCATCGGATTCCCTAGAACTAGAATTACAGTTAGCTGTGAGCTGCCACGCGGGCTGAGAAGCCAACCTTTGTCCTTTGCAAAATAGCAAGTGCTCTTAACCACTGACCCATCTCTCCATCCCAAGCCTGCTTCTTATTTAGTCATGGCATGCCCCAAATGGCCGGACTTGCTTTTTTAATTTAAATGTTTTAATTTTTGAGAATCTCATATATGGGCACTATATTTACGTCATTTCTACCGCTCGCTCCTCCAATTTCTCCTGTGTCCCCCAACACCCTCTGAAAGTATTGATTTCTTCAATTATTATTGTTAATATATATACACATACATACATAAACACAACCCACTGAGTCCATTTAATGTTGCTTGTTTGTTCATGTGCTTAGGACTGACCATTCGTGATTAGATATCAATCTATCAGGGGTTGTCGTAGTATAAGACGGTTTCTCGTTCTCTCAGTAGCCGCGAATTGCCTGTACCTCTTCAACTAGGGGTGGGGCCTTGTGATAGTGCCGCATCCATGTTGGGATGTGAACTGGTATTGTCAGTGTGTTAGTCTTATTTAGCCGATGATCTTGTTGAGATTTCATGAATACAGCGTTCCTGCCATGTCTATAGGACTCTGTCTCAGAGGTCCTCTGGATCTTACAATTTCCTGCCCCTTCTTTCATCACATTCTCTTAGGTGTAGGGGTAGTACTGAAAATGTCTCCAATGGGGTTGGGCACAGCATTCTGTTGTGTTGTTCACAACATTCAGTTGTTCTCAGCATTCTGACTGGGGCCGTTTTGTTTGTTTCCTTACACACTTATCACTTCCTGTCTCTTGCTTTGCTTTGTTCGTTTGTTCTGTTTGTCTCTTGCCTAGGCTAACCTCCAACTTTCTCATTTTTTTTTTTATTTGTTTGTTTTTCGAAACAAGGTTTCTCTGTAGCTTTGGAGCCTGTCCTGGAACTGGCTCTGTAGGCCAGGCTGGCCTTGAACTCACAGAGATCCACCTGTCTCTGCCTCCCCAAGCGCTAGGATTAAAGGTGTGTGCCACCACTGCCCTGCTTACCCTCCAACTTTCTATGTAGCCAGGAATGAATATGAACTCACTGATCCTCCAGCCTCACCTCCCTGAGTATGGGAGCACTAGTGTGCACCACCATGAATGTCTTATGCTTGGCTGCGAACTGCACCCAGGGCTCTGTGGGAGCTAGACCAGTGCTTTGTCAACTGCGTCACACCCTCAACCCTTGCTGACGTTTTGTGGTTGACAAGTACAGCACGTGTCTCTTCCCCAGCTAACAAAGACCCCTGCTGTGCAAACGCTCGCTCCTTCCCACCCATTTGGAGCCGAAAGAAACATGGAAAAGGCTTGTCAAGTAAGTAAGCCATGCTGAAAATCTCACAGTAGAGACGTGCTAAATTTTCTCCCATAAAATATTTGAGAATGACTCAGGCTAGGAAGATTGGAGTATGAAGCCCATGAGATTTAAACTTGTGAGAAGGTGAGTAAGTATTGTAAGAGTAAAACAAAAAGGGGAAGGAAGGAAGAAGAAAGGGAGGTAACGTACAAACATGAATGCATTTTTCTGACGAGAGGGATCCTAAGTTCCCAAACGTGAATTAACTTCAAAGCAGCTAAAAACCTATTTTCAAACTGTCTACAAATATTTGTGGAGGTATTGCTAGGTATTTCCACATCCGCAGGGCCGTCTCTTCAAGTGCTGTGGAAAAAGAGCCCTTGTGCTGAACAGCAGCCAAGTTACAACAGGCTCAGGTATTCGGCCAGGGTATCTACAGGACCTGCTGGCGGGGCGTCCTAGTCAGCAACACTCGCATCCGATCAGCCTGGAATGGGGACAGCGACACCTGCTGGCATGTCTTATGAATTGCACTGGCTTCATTTCCCTGCTGGAATTTTCAGAACCAGCTCATTATTCCCCATTTGTTTATAACCACAAACTGTTTTCCTTTTAATGCAGAACTTTGAAACACTTAGTGAAGCCCTGAATGGCATCTTTAGCAACAGGGACTTCAAAAATAAACTTAATAGGTAAAAGGTTGAAGAGAAAAATTGTGAAACCCCTAAGGGGTTCAGTGAATACTCTGCAGAATACTGTCCTGGTTACTGTTCTATTGCTAAAAAGCCCTCATGACCAAGAAAACTGTTGTAAAAGAAAGCATTTCATTGGGTGAGCTTGCTGCTTTGGAGGGTTAGTCCTTGATGGCCAGAAACAGACAGACATGGCATTGAATGAGCTTAGATCTTTATACCCTAATCTGTGAGTAACAGGCAGAGAGGGAAAGAGAGGGAGGGAGGGAGGGAGGGGGGGAGGGAGAGAGGGAGGGAGGGAGGAATGAGAGAGAGAGAGAGAGAGAGAGAGAGAGAGAGAGAGAGAGAGAGAGAGAGACTGAGCCTGGAGTGGGCTTTTGAAACCTAAAGGTCTACCTCCTCCAGCAAAGCCACACCTCCTAATCCTTTCCAAACAGTTCCACTAACTGAGGACCAAACACTCAAACATAGAAGCTTGTGAGGGCCATTCTTATTCAAACCACCACAAACACTTAAGACATTTTGTAATGGAAGATGTTCAATGTGCCCCCCCCCAAATGACTCAGCGAGGAAAGGTGCTTGTTACCAAAAGGCATGACCCAAGGTCAATTCCCAAAGCCACCTGAAGAAAAGAGAGAACAGACTCCAGCAAGGTTTCCTCTGACTACACTCCTGTAGTCTCTCTTTCACTAGCAAAATCATTTTTTTAAAAGAAAAATGTTTTTTTATTTTTGATAGTATAAGATAATTATATCATTTCTTCCTTCCCTTTCCTCTCTGCAAATCCTCCCATATACTTCCCCTTGCTCTTTATTTCAAATTAATGCCCTCTGTTTTCATTGTTATCGCATGCAATATAGATAGATAGATAGATGATAGATAGACAGATAGACAAATAGATAGATAGACAAACAGATAGACAAATAGATAGATAGATAATAGACAGACAGACAGATTCTGAAATATAACTTGTTCAGTCTACATCTATTACATGTCTGTATGTTTTCAAGCCTGGACAGCCAGATTGGCGTGCTCTTCCCTGGGGAAACCTGTGTCTCCCACTCTTGGCATCCATCCCTTAGCTGCCTGTAGCTTTTGTGTAGGGTGAGGCCTCACAGTCTTTGCCCACCTGAGTTAGCACAGTAGGGTGTCTATTGCCCATCCAGGTTAGCACAGTAGGGTGTCTATTGCCCATCCGAGTTAGCACAGTAGGGTGTCTATTGCCCATCCGAGTTAGTAGGGTGTCTATTGCCCATTAGCACAGTAGGGTGTCTATTGCCCACCTGAGTTAGCACAGTAGGGTGTCTATTTCCCATCTGAGTTAGCACATTAGGGTGTCTATTGTTCTTGTTGAGCTCCTGGTTAGGCGGTCCTGCTGGGGAGACTTTATGGTTGTAACTTCTAGAAGACCCTTTTTACTAGAAAACACTTTTTTAAAAAAGAAATAGTAAATGTCTTGAAAGCAGAAAAACCTTTTTCAATCTTTTTGTTTATATTTTTGAAGGTTGTTCTCTGAATAAAGCTTATTAGGTTTAAAATGTCCATTAAAAGATCTGGATAAATCCAGACCCCCACTCCCCAGCTGGAAAAAAAAATAGAGCCAAAAATCTAAGCAGGGAGAGAAGAATCAGGAATCTAGGATTAGCCGGTTCAGTTTCAGGAACTAGCTGAAGATAAAGTCAGATTGTAATCTTGAGTGTAATCTTGAGAAACAGGGAGTTGCCCCCTTGTGATCATCACTGGTATTTTTGGAATTTTCTGTGACACCCTCCCTATCCCTTTCGGATTACTGGGCTGTGGTTTCTTCCTTTAAAAACCCCTTCTCCCGGTCACTCGGGGTCGAACTCCTCCCCTGAGTGGGTTCTGAGTCTCGGCCCCAGTGCACTGGTACCTGTCAAATAAACCTTGTGTGATTGCAGCAAGGATGGTCTCTGGTGAGTTACTGGGGGGGGTCGTGTTATCCCGAGACTTGAGTGAGAGTCTCCCCACACCGGGGGTCTTTCACCATCACTTGACTGAACTAGATCTTAAATTCCATTAGGTGGGTTTTTCATTTTTTTCTCTTAATTATCAGATGGGATGGGGTGAGGAGAGAGTGATATTCTATTTTTAAGAATAGTTTAACATATAGGCATCCTCCTGAATATTAACCTTCATCAGGCGATGAAAGGAGACAGAGACAGAGACCCACATTGGAGCACCGGACTGAAATCTCCAGGTCCAAATCAGGAGCAGGAGAGAGAGAGCACGAGCAAGGAACTCAGGACCGCGAGGGGTGCACCCACACACTGAGACAATGGGATGTTCTATAGGGAACTCACCAAGGCCAGCTGGCCCGGGTCTGAAAAAGCCTGGAATAAAACCGGACTCGCTGAATATAGCGGACAATGAGGACTACTGAGAACTCAAGAACAATGGCAATGGGTTTTTGATCCTACTGCACATACTGGCTTTGTGGGAGCCTAGGCAGTTTGGATGCTCACCTTACTAGACCTGGATGGAGGTAAGAGGTCCTCGGACTTCCCACAGGGCAGGGAACCCTGATTGCTCTTTGGGCTGACGAGGGAGAGAGACTTGATGGGGGAGGGGGAGGGAAATGGGAGGCAGTGGCGGGGAGGAGGCAGAAATCTTTAATAAATAAATAAATAAAAATGTTGAAAAAAAGAATAGTTTAAGATACGTAAGACAAGAAAGAAAATCGTGACTTAAAATGGGAAATGAAGGCCTGCCTGTTCCAAATCCAAGTAGATCAGTTGGTGGGGAACGTCAGAGAGGAAAAGACAAGGTTCACGTGACATTAGTGGCAGAACCCGAGAGAAAACAACACTAGTTTGAGGCAGTCTGTGGGACACAACCTGGATATAATAGGGAGTGATAAGGCTCCGACTTGTGGGAGTGACCCCCAAAGCTGCTCTAGGCTACTCCCACCTTCCTTACCCACCCTTCACTGCTACATAGCCACCCGTAGCTTGAAGGCAAAATGGAGAGTATCTCTGTTCTGCAAGGGCAGACAGATTTCACAGCTGTTAGCAGTTTGTGCCACAGAACACCCATCTGACCTCTGTGATACACCCTTCCTCACGCACATTGACGGTGTGTTTACCCCCACTGCTCCCAAGACCCAGACTCAAAGTCTAATTGCCTGGTGAGTACATGTCTCTTCACCAGGAAAATAAAAAGTATTAATGTAAAAGATGTTGTCTGCCCCCACACCATGCAGAGTAAAGGTAGAGGAATAGGATTACAATTCATAATGAAATAAAATAGAAAGGGCATGACATCTGTGGTGGTTTGAAAAGGAATGGCCCGGTTGACTTATCCGAATGCTTTCACCAGCAAGTGGTACCGTTTGAAAAGATTAGAAGGGTTAGGAGGGGTGGCCTTGGAGGAGGAGGTGTGTCATTGGGGGTGGGTTTTGAGGTTTTAAAAGCCCATGTCAAGCTCAGTCCGTCCCTCCGTGTCTCTCTCTCTCTCTCTCTCTCTCTCTCTCTCTCTCTCTCTCTCTCTCTCTCTCTCTCTCTCTCTCTCTCTCTCTCTCTCTTTCTCTGTGTGAGTGTGTGTGTTTTAACCACTGTTCCAGGGCTGTGTGTGTGTGTGTGTGCGCGCGCGCGCACGCGTCAGAATGCCCCCTGCTAAGATGATAATGCTCTGAAAGCATAAGCAAGTTCCCAATGAAGTGCTTCCTCTTAGAACAGTTGACTTGGTCCTGGTGTCTCTTCACAGCAACAGAGAGTGATGAAGAAAACACATTGGTCGGTCCTGCTGGGGTGCAGGAGGAGAGGAAGCACCACCCCCTGCACAGCAGGATTTATGGCTGACAGCTAATGGGATATTTCAAAACAGATGGCAGGGAGGATTTTAAATGTAAATGTTCCCAGAACAGAGAAATGATGTTTGAAATGACAGACATGCCTGTTACCCTAATTCGAACATGACACATTATATACATGTCTCGAAATACCACACTGTATGCCAAATACATTCAATGGATGCATGCCAGTGAAAACAAAAAGAAGTCAAGTCTTTAAGAAGTTTAGGGTCTCCCTACTCCGGCAATGCAGCTCTTTGGTTAGGGTCATTGAGTAGCTGTGCTCTGGGAAGAACTTGTCCATTGTTCCGGGGGACTTCTCCCCTATCCATTATATTCCCAACTCTCATGGACTCTCCGCTTTCAAAGTTCACTGTAGTTTATTTGTGTGATCCCACATCACAGCTTCCCCAGGCCAGTTCCCGTTTATTTTTACTATTTCAATATAATTATTAAAAGCTTTTCTCCTCTTAAACTTATTTTGTAATTGGGCAATAAATGTGATAGTCACACTGTTCCTGTATTCAATTCCCAAGGGACTGAATTTTGCCAACAATCCCATGAACTTGTAAGAGGAACTCAAGTCTCAGATGAGACTGCAGCCCCCAGACAGTCCCTTTATTTCTGCCTAGAAAGACCACAAAAAGGGTTGGAGAGATGGCTCAGCGGTTAAGAGCATTGCCTGTTCTTCCAAAGGTCCTGAGTTCAATTCCCAGCAACCACATGGTGGCTCACAACCATCTGTAATGAGATCTGGTGCCCTCTTCTGGCCTGTAGGCATACACACAAACAGAACATTGTATACGTAATAAATAAATAAATATTTAAAAAAAAGAAAGAAAGAAAGACCACAAAGAGTTCTTGCTAATGCCACGCCCCTGGATCAATAGTGTTGGACGTAAACTTTTGTCAGGACACTGGCCTTGAGGTCATTTGTTACACGGTGACAGGAAATGGAGACAGCGGACTTGGGTTGCATTTCCCTTCAATATTAGGTGTTATAGATGGTATCGCTTTGGATATGAAGCCTGTAAGTGACAAGTGAAGGAAGTGAGGGAATGAACAGTTCTAACAGCCTGGTTCAGTAGCTTTGGGGACACATTCGGATCAGTAATTGGTATGCGACAATCCTTGAAACATTTGATTTTACAAATTAAAATAAGTTTAGATGTTTCTTTGAACAATTCAGAGAGCGATCCAGAGATGACTTCCTATCTGCACAGGAATTAAAAGGTACCACCACTGTGTGTGGTGATATTTTGTTTGTTTCTGATAAAGAAAGCTTTCCTGCAGATCAGAGGGTGGAACTAAAGCCACTAGTTAACCATAGAGGTCAGGTAGTGGTGGCTGGCACACACCTTTAATCACAGCACTGGGGAGACAGAGGCAGACGCATCTCTGTGAGTTCAAGGCCACCCTAAGCTACACAAAATCAAACCAGTAAAAGAGAATCAGAGCGAGGCAGTGGTGGCTCACTCCTTTAATCCCAGCACTAGGGAGGTGGAGATAAGAGGGGAGGAGACAGGATCATGGTGCATTCGGTCTGAGGACTTGGAGGGGTAGCATACCCCATTCGGTCTGAGGACTCGGAGGGGTAGGATACCCCATTCAGTCCGAGGACTTGGAGGGGTAGGATAGCCCATTCAGTCCGAGGACTTGGAGGGGTAGGATAGCCCATTCGGTCCGAGGACTTGGAGGGGTAGGATAGCCCATTGGGTTTGAGGACTTGGGAGAGGTAAGAAGAATCTCTAGTGGCTGCAGCTCTGCTTCTCTGATCTTTCAGCTTTCACCCTCGATATCTGACTCCGGGTTTTTATTAATAAGACTAATTAGGATTGAGCTACAATTTTGCCAATTTGTCTAGGGGCACAGGGGACACATGTACACAATCGCTGGTAGGCACAGCTTTTAGCTGGTGCCATGTTTTCTTGTCTGCAGGACCCTGCTTCTGTCCAAATAGCAGTGGCATAAGCAAGAAGGGTTTATTTCTGTTAGCCCAAGTCTTGCACGATTCGCCATGTAAAAGATTTAGGTGTCAGAAGAAACTCCAATGTTGAGTCACAGGTTCTTGTTTGGTTTTAGGGAAAGTAGCCATCGGTTAATCAAGTTGCAAATATTTTCTTCTCTGGTTGATTTATTCTGACTTTGTTAAGAAACCTTGATTTTTATGAAACCTAAAGACCTTTTTTTATTATATGGATTCTGAATCTTACCTAAAATTCTTAAACTACTTTGATTTGAAACTAGTATTAAATTTTACATCTTTAACCCAATTTTAATTTGGTATATAATATAAAGGACGGGCCCAATTAACTACTCCCCTCTGACTAGCCTACTACTTCGGCATCATTTAAAGAATAATTGGCTTTGCTGTTGATTGGAGAAGCTGCCTTAAGAATCAGAACCGCGCATTAAGTCTTACTATATGCAAGAGACATTTATGAATGGCCATGTTTTTCCTATCTAAAATGCTAATGCAGTACCCTACTTTGCTAGATTTCCTAACAAGAACACTCACTGCATTCCAGCCACAATGTAGTCCCCTTTGGTTATTATCACATTAAAAGTATTTTGAAGTTATTCGGATTTACCAGTTCTTTTTCCCTTCTTTTTCTGCTGTTACACTTAAGTTTCTATCACTCTCATGTTTTTTATCACCCAGAATAATTCCTGTAACATAAAATTATATGTAATAAGAAAAGTTTCTTCCAAGAGATATTAATAAACTTGAAAAAAATATAGGGTCTCACTATGTATCCCTGGTTGGCCTGGAACTCGGCATGTGTACCAGGTTGCCACTTCAGAGAGATCCACCTCCCTAACCTTCCTCAGTGCTAGGATTAAAGGCAAACACCATCTTGTCTGTTTTGTTATCTTCCCTTTAGAGACAGGGTCTTATTTGGTCTAGGCTAGCCTCATGCTTGCTTTGTAGCCAAGGCTGATGTTAAACTGACCTTTCTGCCTCCACTTCCCAAGTGCTCCTATTAGACTAAGGGCACCATAATCAGCTTAGTGTCGCAAACTTTCCAGCCCATCCTATGGCATCTTGCTGCTACCTTACCTGAAATTATATATATATATGTATGTATATATATGTATATATATATGTGTGTGTGTGTATGTGTGTGTGTACATATTTCTGTTCATGTAGTTTCAAACATGTCAGCATGTTCTGATATTTTCAATGAAAAATAAAAGGTATAAGACACAAAATTGGGATGCTGTACTCTGGTTTATTATGGAGATCGTGTCGTATGTAACCCATGCCAGCTTAGAACACTCTTGTAGCTAAGTAGGACGTTGAACTCCTCTCCCTCAACTCTACTGCCCAAGTGCTGGGATTATGGACATCTATCACCATGCTCAGCTTCCTGTAGAGAACTTATGTTGTTTTTTTTGTTTGTTTGTTTGTTTGTTTTTGTTTTTTTGGTTTTTTGAGTCAGGGTTTCTGTGTAGTGCTGGCTGTCCTGGAACTTGTTCTATAGACCAAGCTGGCCTCAAATGAACAGAGATCCATCTGCCTCTGCTTCCCAAATGCTGGGATTAAAGGTGTGCGCCACCACCACCTAGCGATGAGAATTTATGTCTTTTACTTGAGTTTTCTTTGTAAAGTGAGTATATATGAGCAGGGGCTTTTTTCCTCCCCATTTTTTTTCCTTGCAACACTGAATCTTAAGAACCACTAGTATTTTGTGGTCTATTTGCACTCAGAGATCTGCCTGTCTCTGCCTCCTGAGTGCTGGGATTAAAGGCATGCGCCATCAGCCCAGGGCGTGTATTTGCAAAGAACTAGTCTTCCACTAGAGCTGAATTACTACCCAAGAGGCTGCTGCTGCTGGGTATTTTAGTGTTTGGGATTCAGCAGTCAAACCCTCGCATATGTCAGAGCTGTGTGTTCATAATGTGTGTACACATTCAGCTGGGAGTTAGCAGGTTAGCAACACACCATGCCCAAGAAGAAGGGGATAGCTTGTGCTGCTTGCTCATAAAGACTTTTAGGGGTATTCAGATTTAAGAACTGGGTGTTTCAATCCCAGAGAACTTAGACAACAATGAGGACACTAAGAGACTTACATAGATCTAATCTACGTGGGAAGTAGAAAAAGACAAGATCTCCTGAGTAAACTGGGAGCATGGGGACCTTGGGGGAAGGTTGAAGGTGGGGGAAGAAAGAGGCTGGGAGGGGAGCAGGAAAAAATGTAGAGCTCAATAAAAATCAATCAAAAAAAGAAATATATAAACATAAAAAAACACACCAAAAACCCGGGGTGTTGGCGCCCAAGCGTCACCGCTACCCTTGGGGTTATACAGATCAGGGCCGACTGTACTGCCTGGCACGATGGAGACATCTGGGCCCAAGCTGTGGCTGGGGACCAATTGTCTATCCATGGCCCTGCCACAACCAGAGTCTGTGTTGAGGTTTGTGGCTCCTGCTGTGATGTGGGAGTGATTTCTTATTAATAAAGAAACTGCCTAGGTCCATTTGATAGGCCAACCCTTAGGTAGGCGGAGAAAACAGAACAGAATTCTGGGAGAAAGAAGCTGAGTGAGGAGTCGCCATGATTCTCCCACTCCAGACAGACGCAGGTTAAGATCCTCCCTGGTAAGCCAGCTCGTGGGCTACACAGAATATTAGAAATGGGTTAGAACAATATGTAAGAGCTAGCCAGTAAGAAGCTGGAACTAGCCGGGCCAGGCAGTGTTTGAAAGAATACAGTTTCCGTGTAATTATTTCGGGGCATAAGCTAGCCATGCAGGCGGCCTGGTGCTGGAGACGCAGCCCCGCCGCTCCTAATGCAACACTGCTGAACCACCACATGGGGCCAGGTTGGAACCCTGGGACAATGCTGTTGGGCCCATCCATATCTGAAAGGCCTGAACTGCCTGCCACCTGTGGCCATGGTGACGTCCAGCTCCAAACTGCTGCCTATGACCATGTCTGGGTCCGCAGTTTTGCAGCGGCTGAAATCTGTGTGGATATCCGTTGCCTGTGTTACTGAGGGGGTCCAGGAGAATGCTGAAGTACAAGGGCCTGCTCTGTTCCCCTCACAGGAGAGCAGACCTGAACCTCCTCAGCCTTGGGATTACAGACCCTGAGCGCAGCCTCCTGCCCTGAGCAGGAAAGTTGGCCCTACCCCAAAGGAAAGAGCTGGCCCCACACTTGGGAGGGTTCACCCTACCAATCACCACAGGCCTGGGAGAGTTGGACCCGCCCCTCACCTGAGAAGGGTGTCCCAGCTCCGCGGACTGAACAGCTCAGCTGCTATCCGGTTTGGTGCACTTAATTTCGTATTTCGGAGCGTTTATGACATTTCCATACGAGAAACCTGTTACCTGTACTTGAATGTTTCACTAATATCCCAGAGGATTCAGCCAAATAATGTACAAATTCTTTTCAGAGAAAGCCGCCCTCTGGCTAGCTTCAAAAGCTACCTTCGCTGAAGTTTGACTTAGTGCGCATAACCAGAAACTGGTATTGGGCGTTGTCTACCACTTTCCATTTACTGAGGCAGGTCTGTCACTGGATCTGGAATTTGTCAATTCAGACAATCTGGCTGGCTACTTGGCCAATGGTTGGCCCTGTCCTGTCCTCTCAAGGATTAGGATTTAGGAGGCTGCCATGCCTGCCCAGATTTTTATGTGGATTCTTAGATTTGTGCATCAAGCACCTTTTATTCAGCCATCTCCTTGCCCTTCTTAGTTTTTGAGAGATCTCTTACTAAACATGGAGCTCACTTACACAGATTGGTCAGAAAGCCCCATGGGTTCTCCTGTTTCATTGATGACACTTGGGCTCATCTTTACTTATTTTTTTTTTAAATATGATTGCTAAGGATCTCAATTCAGGTCCTTACACTTGTGTAGCATTCACTTTTAGTAAGGGAGCCACTTCCCAGCTCCAACCTCTTAATTATTATCTGTGGTCCATCTTCCTAAATGGGTTCCAAGTGTATCATGATCCTCTTAATGGGCCAAGGACTAGCAGAACCACCATTCCCTGCAGTGTGCCTTATGAGCACCAGCATCTCTGAATAACTGTAATGAGCCAGAGGTCACAAAACATTAGGGATCCCATATCCTTAAAAATGTCTCGTGGTTGACTAACTCCACAATATCTCTACATAGTTTGTTAATCTTGAATACTTGACATTAACCTCTATCTCCCTCCATTTTCTTAAGTCTAACTGGTCATTTTAATTGATAAATTTTTATTCTTTAATAGGTAACCCTCAATCCTGGCTGGTCCTGCACTGCTTTTGCATAATGCTTAAAACATTAAATTCTGAGATTCCTATCCATCTTGAAAGGGTCTGTCTTTAAAAAAAAATCTATTTCAAAAAGCCAGTGATGGTAGAGTGCAATTTTTAAGTCCAGCACTCGGGAGGCAAAGGAAGGCAGAGGCAGGCAGATTGAGGCCAGTCTGGTAGACAGGATTCCAGGACAGCCGGTGCTAGACAGAGACACCCTGTCTCAAAAACACCACCACCAAAATCCAACAAAAACTTTCTAATTTTTTTAATAAGCCTCCAAATCTATAGGCTTCATGGTTATAGAATATTCTGGCTTTAAGTAATATTCCTTAGAGATGTCAGAGAACATGCTAACAGAAATACATGTCTTTACTGGGACATTTAAACATGAACACATGATAAAGCTAGCTGCTGTGTATTCTGGGCTGGGCTAAAGGTATCATTAACACCCAATGGTTGGCAAGGGCACAAGACGGAAAATCAGTATATATAAGACCCGTTGAAAGTTTCAAAGCTTCCATTACTTCAAAACTTGCACTGTGGTTATTAAACACTATTTAAAACTCAGAAACCACTCAGATCTTATATTGCTATCTATCGGTGTTCTTGTATAAATTTTACTAAGAATTTTAAGAACATAAGCTAGAATTTTCTAAAGCTCAGGAATGCATGCTATCACATACATAAGACAGAACTCGTGTCTGAAGATGTGTCAGGAATACCCACTGCAAGCCCAAAGGATCTGTACAACCTGTGAAAGTAGTGCTTGTGCCACACACCCAAGTCCTGGCTTCAATATCCACTGCTGTCCTTCCGCCCCAAATTCCATGGCTGCTTGTGTCCCCACTGTGGTCCCCAGCTACTCACTGCCTCTGCAGTACTTGTTAATCACTAACTCTCCTCCTTCTCAATTTAGCATCCTAGAGTAACCATGACTTATATACTGACAGTTAACTGCTTCATGGCCAGTGGTTCCCAACCTTCCTCATGCTGCGACCCTTTCATACAGTTCCTCATGTTGTGGTGACCCCAACCATAAAATTATTTTCACTGCTACTTCGTAACTGTAATTCTGCAGTTAAGAATCATAATGTAGCCGGGCGGTGGTGGCGCACGCCTTTAATCCCAGGACTCGGGAGGCAGAGGCAGGTGGATCTCTGTGAGTTCGAGGCCAGCCTGGTCTACAAGAGCTAGTTCCAGGACAGGCACCAAAAGCTAGAGAAACCCTGTCTCGAAAATTAAAAAAAAAAAAATCATAATGTAAATATTTTTGGAGATAGAGGTTTGAGAACCACAGTTCTAGCCCATACTCCAAACAGCTGTGATTTGCTGATGGTACTATTTTCCTTTGGGTCATTCCTTGTTACGTAGCTTAAATCCCAGACCGTCACCACAACCTTCCTCCTTTTCATTGGTGAGTCATGCAATCTTGGCAAAGCAAGCACCTTGCTTAAATTCAGCTCATGGACTCTCTGCCTACACCCAATGCTGCTTCACATCGATTCCTATCACCCCAAGGGACTTTTCTTTTTTCTTTTGGGATGTGTTTAATTTTTTATTATTTATTTATTTATTAAAGAGTTGTCTCTTCCCCGCCACCGCCTCCCATTTCCCTCCCCCTCCCCCAATCAACTCCCTCTCTCATACGCAGACCGGGTTCCCTGCCCCTTGGGAAGTCCAAGAACCACCCACCTCCATCCAGGTCTAGTAAGGTGAGCATCCAAACTGCCTAAGCTCCCACAAAGCCAGTACGTGCAGTAGGATCAAAAACCCATTGCCATTGTTCTTGAGTTCTCAGTAGTCCTCATTGTCCGCTATGTTCAGCGAGACCGGTTATATCCCAGGCTTTTTCAGACCCAGACCAGCTGGCCTTGATGAGTTCCAGATAGAACATCCCCATTGTCTCAGTGTGTGGGTGCACCCCTCGCGGTCCTGAGTTCCTTGCTCGTGCTCTCTCTCCTTCTGCTCCTGATTTGGACCCCCAAGGGACTTTTCATCTGGCAACTATTTCCCAGGCCCACTTTTCCATTCTTCCAATGTACAGCATTTATTTTGTTTTCTTTCAGTAACTGCTAGCCATTTCCTATAAAATCTAAAACCAAACTCCCCCGGCCAGCCTCCTGGGTCTAGACACCAAACTGGCTGGCCTAACCCTAATTCCACAAGGTAAAAACACCTCATGTCTCCCACCACGACCACTGCAGTAGCCTCCTAAGTTCATCGGTTCTCCTGGCTCCCACATGTCAATTTCCTCAGCACTGACCAGATGCGCCACTACAGCTCCTATGAAAACAATCCTCAAGCTTTAGGTATTCCACAGTTTCAATCTTCTTTCAAGTTAACAGAATATTCAGACTCTAAAATTGTACAATCACTATCTTGGCATGACTGAATTTTTGGAGGAATTTCATGTTTCACATGCCAATTTAAAAGGTTGTATATATTTTCAAAAATATATTCTAGACTCCAGAACAGAAAAATACAAAATTGCCATGGATATAAACCCATGTTAGTTCAATTCATATAACTTAGCAAATTTAAAAACCAGAACAGAAAATTAACGTTATTAGTTCATTTTCCTTAGAAATCCTGATGCCCCAACTTAAAAACTAAAGAAAAAATTAGCCAAAACTGTGACAATGTCATATATTTGCAATGCTTTTGAAGCCCAACAGTAATTTTAAAAAGAAATTAAACATGCTCTCATTGAATTTTTAAAAATCTATACAATTCAAGCTAATGAAATATTTTATTATACATAGTAAAAGTGTTTTTTTTTTTAAAAAAAAAAAAAAAATTTCAGGCCCAGATGTCTGCAGGAGTACATGAGGAATGGATTCCACTCGAGTGTAAGCAGCAAACTTCTGAATGAAACCACAAATCCACCAACTCCTCATAGCAAATGCTAACATTCACCAAGGCTTGAACTCCGGCGGCGTCAGTGGATATATTGTAAAGGATCACAAACATGCTCATGATGCATAGGAAGATGGAAAACCAAAGATGCAGCTGCACACCATGTGGACGCCCAAATCTCCTAACTTACAACTTGTTAAGAAGGACAATATACAAAGAAAGTATTTTAAAATAGTGTGTATGATTCACTGGCAAATGACGTTTTTACTCAAATAAATACCAAATTTTGCTATTTTAATGTCACAATGAAATTCAGTTTCAATCCAAGGGGAGGGAGAATCAACTGAGACATGGTCATGAGTTCAGGATTATATATATATTACAATCTGCCTTATAATACACTTGTGGCTTTGTGATAAAAATAACTCAGGGACATATGGAATTCAAGCTAATTTGCATAACTGTCACAAGAAAAAAAAGCATTAAATGCATTTCTGAAATAAGTATTCTCATTTAATTTCAGAATCTCAAAACAGCAACAGACCTTGGCCTTGTTTTAAAAAAGTTTAGTTAGACACTAAGCTAGCTATATAACCTTACAGCGAAGGTTTTAACATAACAGGAATAGAAAACGCTTTCCTTCTAATCTCAATCTGATATACGTGGAAGAGGTGAAAGGAAAAGGTAGACAATTTCTTTAGCAGCATATATGGCTAAGTCCATCAACCACCTTAACTAGAGTGTCCGTTAACTGACCCCACTAAAAATACCTGGGCTAACATCAAAAGCTGCCCCTTTCATAAGCCAGAGACAATTCAGGGTCCTGGTAAATAAAATACTTTTGAAATATTTCAAAACCCTTTAAACATAACGCAGAGGAATCACCTCTTCACTGTAAGGAAGGAGGAACAGAGTAAAGGACTCACGCTAAACTCATTTCCAACTCTCTGAACAAAAGCAACGAAAACAATGGCGGATTAGCTAAGCTCTGTGCTCTAACCAAACTAGTCAATTACAGTGATTTAAGTGGCAACAGCCCACGTGACTGGGCAGCCTGACAGTTCAGAATACTTTTCGCAATAATTGTTTTTTTAACGTAAAGACACTAAAACAATCTGGTCATGCAACTTCCATTTATGCATTCTGCATCTCTTTGCCAATCTTGTAGCTAAGGATCTTGTTCCAGTCGATCTTAGTACGTGTAACTGGCAACTGTCGACGTAAGGCTTTGAAGGTAGTGTCCGACATCGTCTGGTAATTCTCACTGATGGCAGTCTATAAAAAACAAAACCCCAAAAAACAAAAACCAAAAGCCAGCAGTTAAGACATTTAAAGCAAACCAAAGAAGCAACGTCTTACAACATAGAGTGTTCTCAGAATAATATTAAGCAGTCCATTTCACTGTCTAACAATGAATTAAAAACCCCAACATGGATGGACTTAAAAGCTGTTTTAAAGTAGCTATTGAATTTCAGAACCAGCCCTCAGTGAACACAGATACTTTTGATAATCATACCTGGTATTCATTTTCTGCAGCTTCTACAATCTTTATAAATTCTTTTGCTGTCTGCACCTCATTCTGAAACAAAAGAAAACGTAAATAAAAACTGAACCACTGCTATTTTTAATTTATTTGTTTTCCTTCACTGCTGCTCTTGGACACAGGAATTCGTGGATGTTAGGCAAGCATCCTACCTGCCCCTAACCCACTATTTTTAAAGCCATGTTTAAGCTATTTAATAAATAGTGCAGATGAAGATTCTAACAAGGAAGGAAGATAACAATGTGGCTGGAGAGATGGCTCAGAGCTGAAAAGCTCTTGTGGCAGTCAGGCATGGTGGTACACACCTTTAATCCCAGCACTAGGAGGCAGAGGTGAACGGTTCTCTATAAATAAATTCGAGGTCAGCCTGATCTACCTGGTGACAGAGCTACATAGTGAGGCCCTGTTTAAAAAGTAAGAATAACAATAAAAAGAGGTCTTGTTACACAATCAGGAACACCAGAGTTCTGGTCATAGGAATGAAGTCACAAGCTGGTTGTCCTACAAACATCCTCAATTCCAGCTCTAACTAAGGGAGCAACACACTCTTCTGGAGTCCACACTCACATGTACATATACCTTCATGCAGATACAGGCAGGCAGAGATACATTCAAACACACACACACATTTAAAAAAGAAAATTATAAAATTGATTATACTCTATGTCCAAGGAGAACCAGGCAAAAATATTTTTAAAGGTCACAGAATACAACTAGTCTCAGTATTTAATTAAGTGATGTTTTAATAATATACAGAAGAAAAATCCAATTACAATGACATAGATTACTAGTTAATCATGTTTGCCTAAATATTTATTGTGTAATATTTACCATCACTTTTAAAACCCTAACAATTAATAAGAACATATTTTAAATCTGAAGTACATTTACTCTAAATATTTTCAAAACAAATTTTATCATGCAAATATATGGTTGTGCTTGTTTTTCTAATAGTGACACAAAGCAGGCTTGAAGGACAATGGAAATGACCCTCTTGGTCACAATCAACAGCTTATAAATCCAGCAACTGAATCTGGAGGATTCTACTACTGGTTTAAAAAAAAAAAAAAAAAGGGTGAAGAGAGGGGATTAAGATTCTTATCTCTTAAAACTGGAGACACAAAGTTCATAGAAAGATTAACTACTTAAATCCTTTAAGATTATTAATTATCTGGAAGCTCTCTGTTAAACACAAACAAACAAAAGCACATACCAATATTCCCTCTATTAAGTGTCAATCCAAATGGGCCTGTCAATCAACCAACAGAAAATCCTTGAAGAAAAGCTCTGTTCTAAAGGCTTTAGAAATCCTATGTCTACCCACAATCTAAGTCAGCACAACTGTCTATTGCCATCATCCGTTCTTACCTCTGCAGGGTAAGCCATGTCAGTCTCTTTTCCAGAGAATCCTCCACATTGCTCTGGAGTACACTATCCTATGTCTCACTAGCTGACTGGAGTCCAGACAAAAATTCAGGTAGTAATGAAGTATCAATAAATATCTATATTTTTAAATGAAGTATTACTGTCAAATTCTCTAATATAGTAATATGTGAATATGTATATTTGTATACATGCACTTTATAACAATGAAAAATCTTAAAACCTCTTAAACACTTAGAACTACAAGGCAAGTCATGTCTGATTACTATGACTAATTCATGGAACACTAGCCTATGAGTTTTGCCCAAGTTTTTTTTGGGGGATGGGTTAGAGATGAGGGTTTCTTTGTATTGCCCTGTTTGTCCTGGAACTCACTCTCTAGACCAAGCTGGTCTTGAACTCACTGAGATTCACCTGCCTCTGCCTCCCAAATGCTGAGATTAGAGGCATGAGCCACCACAGCCTGACTAGTTTTTGCACAAATCTTACAATGAATTTTTCCATAATATCAAACTACCTAATGATGTAAGCATGTATCTTTGTTATCAAACTCCCCAATGATGTAGCATGTCTTTGTTTTTTGATCAATATTGCAAATGATAATTGCAAATGGCAATTTTCCCAACTTCAAGGAAATAATATTTCTTTGGAGTATAGATAAGTTGCTATGACTGGTAAAGTTCATAAAAGTATCAGCATTAAAAGTAGAAACTACCTAAATAATAAGAAAAAAAACAAACAAAAAACAAAAGGAGTTAGGTCTGGTAACCACACCAGCAATCCCAACACAAGGTAGGCTGAGACAGGAGAATTTGGAGATAGAGGATAGTTTGGAATACACAAGAACCGTTATCAACAGATATTATTTTTCTTCTCTGGTAGCACCTGGCCTAAAAGAATCCTAAATGGTTTTTTAAAGCTAATGCTTCTGTAAAATTAATACTTACACTACACTGGTACTTTAGTATACAAACACAAGTGTCTAAAGAAAAATGTCACTGTTAGTATCTTAGAAGTGAAAAAAATTCAGTAAGAAAATAGATGCACTCAATTAAATGAACAGTAAAAGAACTCTAGGGAGAAATAAGAAACAAATGCAAAAACTCCTCAATTTGAAGGAACTTAAAACATAGTATGGTTTCAAAGTTAGGTATACTTATCTCCATGACCGTGGTTTAGGCAGCTGTTTAAAAATAAATAGTTACTATAACAAAAGACGCAAATGATAGAAGAGAAAATGAATACAGTAAGACTCTAGTTTTGTTTTGCAAATGACTCTGTAAGTTGAAAAGACTAAACACAGAAAAGTGAAAACATTTATAAATTACCTAATCCCAGACACACATCTAGAATATACATAAAACTTACAACTCAATAGCCAAAGCAGAAATAAGCATTTAGGAAATTGGCAATAGGGGCTGTTGTGGGATATTTGTACACAGTGTGAAAACGCATTGCTATAATAAAAAGCCTTATGGTCAATAGCTAGGCAGGAGGTATTGGCAGGAATTTCAGCACAGAGAGAGGAAGTAGGAGGAAATAATTGAGGTTCAGGGAGATGTCAAGAGACATGAAGAGAGTCGACCATACAGAATGAAATAAAGGTAAAAAGACACAAGGCAAAACAGAGATTACTGTAAACGGGTTACTTTAAGTTCTAAGAGCTAGTGGAGCAAGTCTAAGCTAAGGCCAAGCGTTCATAATTAGTAAGTCTCCATGTGGTCATTTGGGAGCTGGCTGGTGGGACAGAGAAAGACTTGAAACAAACGACACCCAACAAGCGGCATGCATTTCCACATAAGACCTGAGAAAGTTTTAAAAAAGAGTTCTAGCCAGATAGTGGTGGCACATACCTTTAATCCCAGCACTCAGGACACAGAGACAGGTGGATCTCTGTGAGAGTTTGAGGCCAGTCTGGTCTAAAGAGCGAGTTTCAGGACAGGCTCCAAAGCTACAGAAATCCTCCCTTGAAAAAAGTTCTAAACACACAAAGTAAAATGCAACTTCCTAGTCCTGCAGTCTCTCATGAGGGCCATGGTAGAGAAATGTGTCTCCTGATAGTACGCAGTAAAGCAGGCTCAAATAGAAAAAAATCTGCAGTTTAATAATGTGCGTACTTAAGAAAAAAAGAAAAAGGGTACAGTCAAAAAATAAATAGTTCAAAACTAATAAAGTTTTAAAGAAAGAATAAATTAAAAAGAAAAGAGAACAAGAATAAGCCACATAAGGATGGAAATACTCTAACTTAGCGAGTTTGGACCGTATATGGTGCTTTGTTGATTCTGAATGTTTTAAATTCTAATGAGTAGAGAACAGCAGCTGCTGAGAGACAATGGGTTGTGGAAGGAGCTGCTCAATTAAATCAGCTTACATACGTTAGGGATTCCCTGGCTTCAAAATGGAAGTCAGATAACGTGCTGCATTGGGGGAAAGATTATAACTTTGTTTATATAGGAAAAGAAAAAGTTATGGTTCTCTTCAAAATTAGTAAAGATCAAATTTCATTGGAAGAGACACCCTGAGGATCTTGGTTGCAGACATGAGGGAAAATGCCAAGAAAGACTGGTGCTGGGTAAAATGATCCCTCATCATGGCTACAGCTGAGACTAGATGATACATGATAAATCTTGTTGATTTTAGAATCCTCATGACTTATTATTACGTGCCATCCTATCATACGGCATGGATAGAGGTTTGGTTATACAATCCAAATGGACTTATAAAGTTGACAGATGCCTTGTGCCTGCTCAAACATAGAACAACAATAACAAAAAATCTTCCTTAGCTGACTAGAGCACACCACACATTTCATACTAGTGTTAATGGCAGATATGTACGTTACCTTTAAAAGCTTGTATGTTTTCAGAAAGAAAAAAGGACCAAATACCAATAAAGACAAGTTGCTCACGTGATTCACCTTCTCAAAATGCCTCTGTTCAAGTTTCCTCAGAGTTCTGCATCTAGAACATTTCAAAGCTGCTAGCTGAGAAGGGTTCAGCATTAGACTACTCTAGCCAGGACTTCAGATAAACCCACCATATAGAGACTGGACAACAAATGATACAGCTAGCTTTCCCAGCACTTATCATTACCCCCAATAGATGTCATCACCCCCAAACAACAGGAAGCAGTCTACAGAACACAATGTCCACATTCCCAAGAGGTAGGGTGGGTGGTTTTTGGACATTCAGTGGATTAAGGATAATTGCCATTATTGGGGGTGGGGGGAGGGGGGGGGGGGGGGGGGAGCTGGTTACAAGTTGCTATTCATCATGGTCAGAAAAAGAACTAAACAAAGGAGATCAGATCCAGGGATCTCTTCCTGAAGGGAAAAATGGGAAATATTGATAGGAATGATGGAATAAAAGGGTGGATTGTTGAGTTTGAGCCTACTTTCGAACATCCACTTTTGAACAACTCTGTATATTGATACAAATTTAAGTTTATTTACTACTATATATATATGTTTCTACTCTTGTTTAAGGTATTGTACCTATGCAGTTCATCTCAAAATGTAATGTAAATTTCTACTCCTTAAACGCTATTTAGGATAATTAAGCTTAGTAGTTTAGTCATCTATTATAATCAAATTTATTTTTTTGAATAAATTTATTAGATATGTGTTCAAGGTCATACAGAGATGTATTTTATATAGATGGCCTTCAAACACTTCAGAGACCTTAAGAATACAATATTTAGGATGTCTTAATAACAGAAGGCTTTTCATGACAGTGAGACACATCTGTTCCCTGGAAACACCAATCTATTTAAAAAAAAAAAAGATGATGGGCATTGAAGAACCTCCATATGGAGTTTGTTTTTATTGTGGCAAAGTTAGCCAATGGGCAAGAAACTGCCCTTGCCTCAACTGCTGATGGTATGCTGTCCAAACTGGACAAGCAGGACACAAAAGAAGGCAATTACCAAACTTTGCCAAGACAAGGTAGGCCAGTCCTTCAAAATTTCCTGCTTCACAGCAAAATCTGTCAGATATTCTAGCCTTGTAGGCCAAAGATGGACGCCCCAATGCTGCAGAGGAACCTTGGGTGACTGTCCAGACAGTCAGTTGTTTCTGTCACTTCTATAGTTTTGGAAATGTTTGCTCTGCACTTCCTGTTTACTCAGGTAATATATCCTTTCCAGGTCTCTGATGCAGTTGAAGAGGAGATAGTTAAAGTAACAGTTTTCTTTGTTACCAAATTCAGAAAAGAAACTTACATAAGAGATGTAAAGTTTAAAGGCTGACACACATAAAAGCTTAAGTTGTTTTTTTGTGTTGGTATTATAAGTTAGGGCAACTTATAATAAAATGTAAATTAGGTACAAAACTTGGATTGACTGATAGAACAGATAACACTGACATTGTAAATGTACTTCTTACTTGACAAATGTCCTTATTGTGTATAATTTTACCATATTAGAGTTAAAACTTTTCCTTTTTATTTAGACAAAAAATGGGAGAAACTGTTGTGGGATATTTGTACACTTTGAAAATAGATTGCTATCATTGACTTAATAAGAAGCTGAATGGTAGCCAATAGCTAGCTAGGCAGGAGGTATAGGTAGAACTTCAGACATAGAGCGAGGAAATAGGAGGAGATAACAGAGGTGCAGGGAAATACTAAGGAGACACAGAGGGAGTCAGACATACAGAATGAAAGAAAGGTAAAAGGCTATGAGGCAAAAACATAGAATAATATAAATGGGTTAAATTATAAGAAAGAGCTAGTGGGACAAGTGTAAGCAAAGGCCAAGCTTTTATAATAAGTTTCTATGTCATTATTTGGGAGTTTGCTGGTGGGACAGAGAAAGACTCTTTACAAGGACCTGAAGAAATGGCTCTGCTTGGCTATCCAGAGGACATGGATTCTAGTCCCAGCACACATATGGTGGCTCAACAACTATTTGCACCTCCAGTTCCATTGACAGACATATCAGCAAAACATACTTTCATATAAAACTAAACAACATAAAGAGAAATAGGCAATGGATCTGAACACACACCAATCTTTCCACCCAAAAAATGGCCAATAAAAACACGACAAAGGTCAACCTGATTAACTATCAGGGAGATGGGAAAACAGACTTGACACAAACTCGAGTCAACTGGGAAGAGGGAACGTCAACTGAGGAACTGCTTCTATCAGTTCCTCTGGAGGCATTTTCTTGATTATCAAGCTTGATGTGGGAGGGACCTATCCACTGTGTGCAGTACCCTGGGCACATGGTTCTGGGCTGCATGAAAAAGCAAGCTGGGGAAGCCATAGAAGCAAGTCATTAAAAGCAGCACTTCATCATGGTCTGCTTGGGTTCCAATTAATGCTCTGAGTTCCTGCCTTGAGTCTCTCAAGATGATGGTGTCGTGGTTTGAATGAGAATGTACTCCTTTCTAGAAGAAGCTACTACTGGGAGTGGGCACTGAGATTTCAAAGGACAGGTACCACTGTCGGTGTGCTTTCTGTTTCCTGTTTGTGCATCAAAAAGTGTGCTCTCAGCTTCTGTCCCAGGGCCATCCCTGCCTGCTGCCTCCTGCCATGAAGACGATGGAGTCCTACCCCTCTGTGACTGCAAGTCCCAATTAAACTCTTCCTACGTTGCCTCAGTCATGGTGTTTTATTGCAACCACAGAAAAGTGACTAAGGCCTGTAAAGTATAAAATGAAATAAGCTCTTTCCTCCTCAGGCTGCTTTTGGTTATGGTGCTTTATCACAGGAGCAGATAACTTAAGACAAAGAACTGTAATCAAAAGCCAAGTTTTAGAAAGGAGAAAATAACGAGCCCTCAATTACTTCTAGTGGAACTAAAATGGTGGTTACTCTGGGAAACTATCTGGCAGTAATTCAAAATACTAAACATACCACAGTCAACAATTCCCTTCCTATGTACAATAATTTTTTTTTTAAAAAGTCTACAGAAAATTGTACATGGATGTCAAAAACAAGCTAAAAAGCAGCAAAGCCTATACTAACTGGAGGGTGAATGAAGTGCAAACCCATACAACGGACTACTATTTGGAAACACAAGGGATTTAAGCCGTAACAGAAGACAAAGACTAAAACCATTAAACTGGAAAGAAGCCAGTAACAAAAAAAGAGATTATGAAAAGATTGTAGTTGTGTGAAATGTCCGTAACAGACAAATCCACCGTACCAGGAAGTAGACAGTAGCACCTGTTGCACAATCACAATAATCTTGAACTTTACACTTCAATAGCATGAATTCAAAGATATAAGAATTAACCACAAAGATGCCCAAAATGTACAGCATTGCAATTCCTTACCAACTGTAATCTACTTGAAATCTCTTTAATGTGAAGGAGAAATATCACTAAAAGTCAACGGTAAAGTTGCTGTTTTACAGAAATATTAGGCTATTTTATGGTCATTTCAGAACTGATTACTTACAGACACTGTGAGGGAATCTTGTATATCTTTATGACTCACTAGCTGAACATTACCATCTTCATAATAATGAACCTGTCAGAGAAAGAAAATAAAGCAAGCATTATAGAAATATGATTTTTAGGGCACCATCACTTACATCAACAGACCAGTTTCAGCTCATGTTCAGACTTTCCCAGTGGGCTCTAGACCTTTGAACTCTATCAGTCTTAGGTCTAGAAGGAGATTAAATATTCCTGCTATTATTTACACATACAACAGTTGTCACAGTTAGATATTTTACCTCAAAGCCATTCTATTGGTGCCCAAATCTGAAATGTCTAAAACTGATCTCCTCTGGCTGGGCTTGGTAGCATATGCTTTTAATCCCAACACTTGGGAGGCAAAGGCAGGGGATCTCTGTAAGTTCAAGACTAGCCTGGTCTACAGAGACAGTTCCAGCGCAGTCAGGAATGCACAGAGAGACCCTGTCTCAAAAAAAGAAAAAAAAATTCTTCTCCAAATATTGCTTCTTTGTATAGTTTTACCAATTACTTCTCCCAAATTTAGAATGAATTTACTCAATAAACATTACTATAAATATGCTATATAATATTGTAAATAAATGGCCTTTTAAAAGACCTAGTTTCTAACCTTACACTGCAACACAAGCAAGCACATTAGCACATTCTCTCAAAGGAATAAAAAGGGCTTTGGGATAAATTATAGAATTGCGGTATTTTGTAACAGGACTACACAGAAAGCAGGAATAATGGAATAGCTGAAGAAATAAATACACAGGTAACACATAAGTATTTCTAGTGTGAACTAAAAAATGGTGTTAAACTTGAAAGTGACAAACACAGATTTAAAATTTTAAATTATCTGTGGTGAAGGCAATGGAAAAATTAGATCAGGAGACATAATGGTGGGGTTTGCATAAGAACAGCCTCAATAGGTACATATAGCTGAATGCTTGGACCTGAGTTAGTGGAACTGCTTGGGAAGGATCAGAAGGTGTGGCCTTCTTGGAGGAACTATGTCTCTGGGGGCACTTTTCAAGGTTTAAATTTATTTAATTTTACTTTTGGATTTTCAAGACAGGGTTTCTCTATGTATCTCTGGCTGTCTTGGAATTACCTTTGTAGACTAGGCTGGCCTCAAATTCACAGAGATTTGCCTGCCTCTGCCTCCGAGTGCTAAGATTAAAGGTGTGTGCCACCACCACCCAGCTCCTTTGAGGTTTTAAAGGCCTTCACTATTCCCTTGTGCTGATGAATCAGGATGTAAGCTCTCAGCTCTCTTAGCACCATGGTTGCCTGCTTGCAGCCACGCTCTGAAACTGCAAGCCCAAATAAATTCTTTCACCTGTAAATTGCCTTGGTCATGGTGTTTTTGCACAGCAATAGAAAAGTAAGACAGAGTAAACTAATAAATAAACTTGCAGTACATGTTAAGCACTATGCTAAGCATTGAAGGCAGACTAGGACAAGCAGCTCCAACCAGCGGCATCATTTTTGAAAGTTACGTAATTGTCCAGGTAAGAGCTACTGAGGCCAAACTGAAAGGGAAAACATTAACAATGACAACTGCTATGCAGAGTTCTTTGCACCTAACTCTAAGCATTTTACACATGAACTAATTCTCAAACACTCTAAAAACATTTAAACTGTTTTCAACAGAGGGAAATAAGATCAAACAACTTCCTGAAGTCACAGACAGAAACAATAACTGGTTAGGATTCAAACGCATGAAATCTGATTTCAAACTTCATGCTCTCAACTTCTAATCCTAAAGGAACAGGCAGAAAAACATATAAGGGCAGCAGAACACAACACTAGAGTGTATGCCAAAGCCAGATGACATGTTTCAGTACTCTGATTCCTTTATGGCTTTAAGCATATAGTTAATTTTCACAATGGGTGCTGCTGTGATGAGTGAACCCAAAGATTAGCCATCACATTCCTTAACTTATACAGCAATATTAATATTTAAACAAGCACTTACTTGTTCTATATAAATGTTCTATATTAATAATGAAATTTACATTATTAACCAGAGTTCAGTTCTGGGGCATTTCAAACAAGAAGTTACTTAAAAGTCATATGTATATATTATTATGCTTCACCTAACTCCATTTATTTCAGATTACAGAAGAACACACTCAACTGAAATGCTTAGCTGAACAAACTGTATGAAGAGGAGACCAAATGGCATCATCTAATTTTAGCTCTGGTTTAGAAACTGTCAGCTATCCTTGAGGACATTTAATGACTAGGGAATTAAATGACAGGTTATTTAAAAGACTTAAAAAGAGCACTACTTGTTTTTTCCATTGCTCTAAAAGACAATCTCGAAAGTTATGGTGTACTATGAAAGTATAAGCTGCTTAACCGTGTCTTAGTTCAGAACCTTCTAGAGATCCTTAAATAATCTCTGTACCTCATACCTGAATTTTCAAGATGCCAACCACCTGTGTGGTGGAAGGAGTGACTGTAAACTTCCACTCTGACCTCCAACGACCATTCCTTAAAAATAAAAACAGCAGCTGTAAATAAGGGTAGGGAAAATATTTTGAATCAATATTGTTTCAGGTTTAAATGTAATGCTACAATGTGTAAGAGAATAGGAGAAAGACATTGGGCACAGATTTTATAACCACTGAAACATTCAAGAGATTCAAAGTTTAGTTTTAAGACACATTAAATCTTTGCCCAAGAAGACATACATAATGAAAATAATTCACAATTCTAAAACTAAAGTTTAAAATATAATTCAAAACTAACATAAGAATTGTTTTAACATATATATATGTATATATGTATGTATTTTGTGCATATGTGTATGTGTTCATGTGACACCTGATGCATGTGGAGATCAGAGGGAAAGTTGTTGGTTCTTTTCCTCTATTATGTGGGTGTCAGGAAACACATTTAAGAGCATCAGGCTTAACAAACAGATGACTTTACCTGCTGAGTCATCATCTTGCTGACACTAAAACACTTTAAGAGAGTCTTAAACTACTTTCTTTTGTATGTTTGCGTAGGGGAGATACATATGCATTCAGGCACATGTAGGGACAAGAGGCCAACTTCTGATGTTGCATCTAAGAACGCATCCACCTTGATTTCTGAGACACCATCTCTCACTGACTCAGAGTTCACCAAGTATGCTAGGTTAGATTATCAGAGAACCCCAGAGGTCCACCAGTTTCCTCCTCCCCAGCTCTGAGAAAGAATCATCACCCCTATGGTGGGGATCAAACTCACATCCTTATGAAATATCAACTGAGCTATCTCCCCAGTCCCTTAAAGTGATTTAAGAAATAACTGAACTTTTGAAGGATCATGGGTTATCCCCAAACGCAAATGGAGCTGTTTTACATTTTCCAAATGACACAAAGTAACAACAAATATCAGTTAGGTTTTGTTATCTGGAAAGGGAACTGTAGATACAGCTGTCTTTTCCAACATTAGGTTTAAGATTTCACACAAATGGCAGGACTTTCAAAAAGCTTTTTGGTACAGGTATACAAAATAACACATTCACAGTAGGAAATTAGTAACACTATTAACCAATTGTGTATTATTGTTTTCTTCCTATTTTTCTGACACTCTTTGCACAAAAATCTTTTTCAGACACATTTTCTTTGTATATTAATGACATTTATTATGCTTTTCTGAGTTTTTTTTAAAGTTTCTATTAATAGATTGTTAGATGACCATTCACCATAAAATTACTTCTGTTTTTTTTGCTCTAGGAAAAGCATCTATATAATGACAAAAACCTCATATCTATAGTCAATACACATCATCTGAAAACTATTAAGGCAGCAAAAGATAATATAATGAAAAACATGTTTCTGAGTGGCTTATCTAAACACATTCAAAGAAGCCTGGCTGCAACAATCTAAATCTCATCATTTTTGTTTCATATTTCCAAAATAAGTTATTTCTTTTATTAAGACATTATACCAAGAAAGGACTGAGTCCTAAATACATGCATTACTCTGAGAATATACATATATTGCCTCAGACCATGCGAAGAAAAATAGAAATCTAACCACAATTTGAGAATGATTTCAAAAGGTTCTTCAAAAAGTATTACTGCACCAAGTAACAACAGCCTTTCCTCAACAGAGTAAATGGCCAACATATCCTAGATTTAACTAAGTCTATATCCCTCTTTTATTAATTCTATATAATTACAAATGTGTGCTCCTAATATTTATTAAGTTCCTAAATACTGCCATACATGAGGAAACGAACGTAATGATTTAAAGTGAAGTATAATAAACTCTTCAGACTCCTCTTCTTCTATTTTGTCTTTGTCTCTTTGTTTTAAAACAGGATCTTCATCGTGAGCACAGGTAGTTTGCAATCCTGCAATCCTCATGCCCTGGCCTCCTGAGTGCTGGGATTATAGCTGTCTACTACCAAGTCCAGCCTAAAATTTATTTTTTCTACAAAGTGAAAATCATTTTTAGCTTCAAAGACACAGTATTCACTGTGATGACTTACAAAAGGGGTCAGTATGTAAAATGAAATAATGGGAACAGAAAACTCCAGAGGTTTAATTCACTTCCTATATAGTAAAGCTCAAAGGAGTTTTACTTTTGAAAGCTAGTAATAAGTTCCCAAAAGATTTATAAATAAAGATTACTAAGAATTTTTATTTAGTAGTTCAAGCTCAACAGTTGACTTTGTTTTTCTTTCCTGCACAAAAATATAAATAATAGCTTTCTAAAGATTCACTAGTTTAGGATTATGGAGATAAGACAGAGAACCTCTGTACGTTATCATCCTTAGGAAGCTGTAGTCTGTCATTTAGGAATATATTTAGATATGGATGATGGATCTGCATTCCTCCAAATATTTTTGATTAACCTTTATGGAACCCGGTATTTATTTCTGACAGGACTAGAGCAGCAGCCTTGGGTTAGGACCCAAGCTGGTCTAACTGGGGCGACTGACACTTGTAACTTTACCCTAAAGAGTATCCCCAAACAACCTGGCTAATGAATCAAAACTCAACATACTTGAAAGGTAAACAACATTTCATCATATTTACTCTGATATTCATAATGTATTAACAAAAAAGGGTCCAAAGCTAAGATTTCAGTCAATTTTTAATACACAATCTCAGAAAAAAATTCAAATTTTCAAACATCTGATTAATAGGGAAAATAAATGTGGATACAAACTGTTGTGTACACAGTTATAAAGCATGATTGTAATTTCTTACATTTCCAACAAAACCATGTCCACAAAAAACATCTAACCCAAAAGTCCAAGTTTAAAGTCCTTAGTTATTTTTTTTTTTAAACATTTCTGTCCTCTCTCTTGAGTAAGGCTCATTCATACAGAGCACCCTGTTCTCAGCATGAGCAGATGGCCCTGCCACCTGGTCTGTTTGCAAGCACACCTGCTCACATAGGTTGCCCCCTGTTCCTGTCCCAACTCACTCTGTTCTCCTATACTCTGTGATGAATGTCATCAGATTTACCGCATTCCAAATGACTGGGATGATCATCATGAAGCAAGTTATCTTTCAAATTCTCAAATGGCAGTAGTTTTATGTATCAAGTTTATATCACTTTTAGTCACACATATGTGATTGATTTACATGGAATACAAACAATGTTAAAATTAAGTACACAAAAAGTTAACTTACCAAAAGTTTTTTGCTTGGAACTGATGGCTTTCTATGCATGCAATAATGGTCTGTTGCCCATCTATTTTTTTGCCATACACCTATTGGCAAAGAAAACAAGAACAGTGAGTTGACTTAGGGCCACAAATGCCCAACTTTAAGCGTCTATAAGGTACTGCAGAAAGTGGGTATAAACGATGATGTATAGTCGTTTTAGGTTAGATAGGTAAACAGAACCAAGACCACCTGGCTTCACAAGCTCAGATGCCTCAATTCTACCCACATTGAATGTGTGAAGGATCCAAATGGGGGATTTTTCAGGATCTTATCTGCATTTCTAAAGATCACTATGGCTGTGGAGTAGACCAAACTGAGGTGCTAAAGAATCTGTATGAATACAACCATCCTAGGAAAGTTCAAAAACAAAAACCATTCAGATTTCCTACTACATTTCATTCTGAAAAAATAAAAATAGTTTAAGTCAAATTAAACTATAAAATACTTGAAATAATTCCATTTCCAAATTTATTTGTTCTAAGAGTTCTGTAACTGAATTAAAAGTTAATTCAGGCTGATGAGACATGAACAGAAGACTAAAGACAGTGCCACCATTTTCTTTAATCCAGTGTCTGAACTGAATTTAATCTCAATTTAACCGAACTGAATTTAATGCAAAATTCGTCTGAGAATATATTTTTTAGAAAGATAAACATTCTTTGAAGAAAAAAAGTCAGAACTTATAGCTGTTAGCTCTATACATTTCTGTAAATTTCAGGGAATTACACAAACTGTCTCCTATGTATGAGGAACAGAAGGAACTCACAGTGCAGACCCCATTCGGGTAATGTTCTTTTACATAAGCTCGCAGTGCAGTTTCTACTGATGTTCTCCATGATTCGATCGCATTTTCTGCTTCATATGGCCTTGGATCAGTTGCTTCTTTTCTTAAATGATCAAATTTGAAACAAATTCTGTTTTTTGGATCCAAAAACTTTCCATTTCCCAAGTCTCCATGTTCTGTTATCAACACCTTTAATTTTCAAACGAAATTAGGAAAACAATATTAACATGGATACACAGTCACAAACACTTGCTTAAGCCCCGCTCTGAAACCATACAATTATACTGTAAGCAACTGCTTTAACTATGTTGTGCAAATACATTCTTTTAAAAGAGTAGGCCACAAGGATACCAAGGATATTCTCAATTAGTACATTAGAGCTTCTTGCACTACAATTTTTGGATTCTAAGAGGGGAACTGGCTATCCAGTCACCCATCTATTCCCCAACCCACACAATTGGCCACAGTTTACTATTTCTAAGAGCAGGCCTGAGCTCCTAAATACCAAGACCCTATCAATGAGACGGTTTCAATCCAGCAAGGCAGCTCTCCAGTCCTCATCTGTTTGGTGCTCACATTCTTTCTGTTCTCCAGCATGTGCTTTGTTTCTTATAAACTAATTACTACTACTAACTTCCAAAACTTTAAAATATAGTTTATACATTTATGTACATTTAAATTACATGAATAACCTCTTTATTTTGTGTCATACTTAAAACAAAACAAAAACAAAACAAAACAAAGCCTTTTTCTTCTGCAGCTGTACCAGTCTGTGACAGGACTTTCCTATCCCTCTGATGTAAATAAAGCTGACAACATAGGATCTAGCTTTTCTAACTTTTTTTGTGGTAATAAATGTACGTTAAATATGTACACGTATGGTTTGTGGGTCACTGTTTTCAAGGAATGATAAAAATACATATATAAACATAAACCTTTTTATGCATCTTGTTGGGCTGGCCCAGATGAAAATCACCTAAAACGCCAAGATGGATGACCATGTGGAACCATGGTGACAGGGAAAGTGAACATTCTAAACTTCCTCGAGTCTGCTAATCCCTTGCCACCATGCTTAGCTTAGAGGACAGCATTTGAGACTCAAGACACTCATTCCACTGTAGGTTCTAGGGGTCAAAATCAGGTCATTAATCTTGCACAACAAGTGCTTTTACCTATTAAGTCACCTTACTGGCCCATTGTTTGTTACTATCTTTTTTTTTTAATTTATTTATTATGTATACAATATTCTGTCTGTGTGTATGTCTGCAAGCCAGAAGAGGACACCAGACCTCATTACAGATGGTTGTGAGCCACCATGTGGTTGCTGGGAATTGAACTCAGGACCTTTGGAAGAGCAGGCAGTGCTCTTAACCACTGAGCCATCTCTCCAGCCCTGTTTGTTACTATCTTTAAAGTTCTTAAAACTACACTCAATGTATGAAATTAGTATACACTACTTTTTAAGACATTTTTTGAAGTACTGAAATTATGCTAGCTTGTTAAAATGACTTTAGAAGCCAGTAAGTATTTTAAAAAGATGCATTTTCTAATGTAGTAAATGTTCTTCTACGGATTCATCTAAAGACAATCATTGTCAATGTTACCAAGAATACAAACACAATCAATGTAGTATTGCCTGTAAAGGTAACCAATTAAAAAAAAAATCAACGGACCAAAATTATATTTTAAATTATGTGTATGTATGTTTGCATGTCTGTCCATGTGAATGTGTATGTATGTTTGCATGTCTGTCCATGTGAGTGTAGATGTTGATGGAGACCAAAAGAGGGCAGCACAACCTCTGAAGCAGAAGATACAGATAGCTGTGGCCTGTCTGAAGTGGTTGCTGGGAACCAAACTTGGGTCCTCTGCAAGAGCAGCCAGCCCTCCTCACTTCTCATCTAGCTCTCTACTCACATTCATGCAGAGCTATGTACGTTTTCCCTTTAGTTACAAGTTATCTGTCTAGTCTTACAGTTCTCCCCTTGAACCACAAAACTTAAGCTATATAATAATGCCAAACAGAAGCAACCAAAGACTCTTTCCAATCTTTTTTCTTGTATTGTCCCCATCAGTTGATGCAATCCATGTAATTATGACTCAATAGAATCACAAGTCACTGACTATGACAGCTCTAAAGAACAACAACAAAAAATGGTAATGACTTTTGGTGGGTTTTGCTTTAGAAAAGAGAATACAGAAAGACTTGTAGATATAATCCAACTATTTTCTAGGAACCTTACTATTTCATGGTTTTAAATGTAAAGTTATTCAATGCAACTCAGTCTATCTTGGTACTCACTATGTAACTCAAGCTGTCCTTGAATTAACAGCAATCCTGCTATCTCAGCCTCATGAAAGCTAGAACAGGTGTAAGACATTACAGCTGGGTTAATGCTAAAAGTGATTTTCAGATAAATGAGCATTTCAATTACTTTGCCAGTAAATGCCTATGATTAAAATGAGTACTATTATACTATCTAACAATTCTTTCAGGATACATTTTTATAACTAAAACAAAAAGCAGTGTGATTTGTATTTTATGACACATACCTGATCTTCATAGCCTTCAATTTTTACCGGTGTAAACTGGTCCAAGTTATACTGTGCAAATGCACTAAAAAAGAAAAAGTCCAATTATTCAAAACCATACTAATATTTTTCAAAATCAACTGACAGTAAATCTATACTGTACATGTTAAGGTTAATAAAGCTGTAACTCTTTTACCTACAGCTAAACTATAGATACAGTTGTTAAAAAAAAACAAAAAACAAGCAATGATACACAGCTTTTAACTTAGCAAAATAAAATACAACCAGCATATATAAGCCACTTATTAAAAGAACCTGGAAGCAATGATCACCAATTTTTAATGTACATATACAATTATTTAAGAAATTAGTCTACAGACTAGGTACTGTGATAATCACAGTTTCTATTGACAGAAGTCTTATAGTTGAATACAAGAGAGAATAAATGCCTAATGAGAACACCTAGTCATAGCAAAAAATAGAAATATTCGAGAATTACCAATGCTTTTTCAAGAAATTACAGTATCATGGCAAAAGTAAAAACAACAAAAACACCCCTAGAATAATTTCATCAATGTGACTCTAAGAAATTAAGCAGGCTCTATCTTCTGAAAGTCAGAGATGGGTCGGGGAGACAGCTCAGGGTAAAAGGGTTTACTGCACATACATAAGAACCTGCATTCAAATCTCTAGGAACCACGTAAAGACAGAGCACGGTCTGCAATCCTGGTGCTGGGAGACAGAAATTGGCTCCCCTCAGGGGTTCACTGGACGGCAAGCCTAACTAAAAGGGTGAGGTTCAGGTTCAGTGTAACACCCTGTCTAAGAACATAAGGTGGAGAGCAAGAGAGAAAGAGACCCCATGTCAATCTCAGGCTACACCAACACACATGGGTAATTACATTTAAATATACATACATGCACACACATGACAAAAAGAGAGGGACAGGGAGAAGAGAGGGGATAATAGGAAGGGAAGAGAAGAATGTTTTAATTAGAGGGACTGGTAGGAATAAAGGATAGAAAAGGTCCAATGCCACAGAAAGCACCAACCAGGTGCTCACTGGTATTTACTGAGTTGCACTGGAAGATCTTTTAGATTATTATCATTATGCTTGCTTGTGATGGCAGAAGGAGGCTTGTTATGCTGCATGTATGGAGGTGACAACTCTATGGAGCTGGTCCTCTCCTACCACCTGGACATGGGATCAGGAGATTGAACTTGGGTCCCCAGGCTTGCACAGATGGGTAGGAAGCGCTATTACTCACTGAACCATCTCACCAAACCCTGGAAGGTATCGAGGATAGAAGAATTACTCTGAGAGGCAAAGCACAGTGACAGATGTGCCTCTTAAGACTAATGTGGCAGTGGTGCATACAACAAATCATGCAGTGCGGTGAGTAGAAACAGAAAAGCTGCAAGGCTATCGAAAAGCCTACAGCAGAAACTTAGCTACAAAATGGTGGAGATATAGACGAAGGCCTCTTTTATAACTTAAGAATAATATATTTACATGATAATTATGTAACACGTGTAGGAAAGACTCAAAGTATGGAAAATTATATACAGAACTGCAACTGTGTTCTGTTAAATTGATACTACTATACATCTAGGAAATTGTCTCCACTTAACAGAACAGTATTGAGAGTTTTAAACTTTAAGACTATATCTATTATAGGAGAGTAATAAATACAAAGACACCAAAGTAAAATTAAATGACCATCTCTTGAAGGTCCCAACACAGCACTTTAAAAACTGAAGGAAGCAATCGCAGAAGTGCACAGACAGGAAGTCAGATCCGCTACTTGCTTTCAACTTTCTTAACACACCAGTAATAGTTTGAATGTGGTCAGACTGTCAGACTTTGTATATGCAATGCCCACAAAAGGCTCCTGTTCCACAGGTGATGTGGCTACTGTAGGAGGCTGTGCAAGTCTGAGGAAGCGAGGACTAAGCTTGGGGAAGTAGGTTACCGGGTCAGGGCTCTCAAAGTTATAGTCATCCCCTGGTTCTGGTCTTGCTCTTTGTTTCCTGGTCCTTTGAATGGCCTCGGTCATAAGCTCCTGCCACCATGAATTCTGTACCATCATTTACTGGAATTTTCCAAAACCAAAGGCTAAGTTGCTTATACAGCTATGTTATCACTGCAATGCATCCGTAACTAAGACACTTACTAACCCTTGAATTAGTTACTTCAAAGCTATGTTTGTAAATTCAATCACTTAGAGTTTAGAATTAAGTTTTTCTAATAAAATCTGTATTTTAAAACATATAGGCTGGACGGTGGTGGTGCACACCTTTAATCCCAGAACTTGGGAGGCAGAGGCAGACGGATCGTTGTGAGTTCTAGGCTAGCCCGGTCTACAAAGTGAGTTCCAGGACGGCTAGGGCTGTCACACACAGAACCAACCAAATAAATAAATGAATACTTTGAGAAATGTAAATAGCAATTTAGTAGCAGGTGAACCTCATGTATCTTTAACCTGGAGGCAGGAGTAGGAAGAGGAGCAAACTGGAAAAACTAAAGTAAGTATGTGACAGGTTTTTTTTTTTTTTTATCTAAAACACTTAAATAAATGGTACAGTGCAGTGCAAAAGGTACTCACAGTAGAGCAATCAGAATATATGATTTTTCCAATCCTATTATTAGCTAGTAAGAACTTCATTTACCTTATAACACCAAATTTGTACTAGATGACTTCCAAAGTCCCTTCCAAAATAAGTACCTTATTCAGCATTTCAGAATCAGCCAAAGGGCTTAGGTAGATAGCTCAGTAGTTAAGAGCATATACTGAACTTGAAGTAACTCCCAATACCCACGCTGGGCAGCTCACAACTGCCTCTAACTACAGTTCTAAGAGATTCAATATCCTTATATGTCTTCTGTGGGAATCAGCAAGCACACACACACACATATACATATATATATAACCAATAATAAAATAAACCCAATCTTTTTTTCAAAATAGATATTAAAGTGTTCTTTCTTTGGGTTCTGAAGGCCTTTGATATGTTTCCAGTATTCTATTTTATTTCAAATGGTCTTATACTGGACATTCTGAATCTGATGAAAAAAATTCCTATAAGGCTTACTGATTTCATAATGGTGAAGACTGATATTCTTCTGTCTGTTGAATACAAGTATTTGGAGGTATTTCAGTGTTCTAGATTTAATATAACAGGCTCTTTCAGTGAGTCAAATTTTACTTGCACAGATAATGAAATTTTGGCTTTTAGTAAAGAGGCATCAACTCTATCCACTCAAAAACAAACAAACAAAAAAACCGATAGCCCTGCTTTGTCCCCTTACAAAAAGAGGGAAAAATAAAGAAAGAAAAAAGAAAGACAGACTAGAAAAGATGAAGCCACATCTTTTCTAAGGGAAGAAAATAGCACATGTAGGAAAGAGATATGAATACATCAAAAAAAATTCAGTATCAAAAACAACTGAAGAGGAGCCCACATTTCTGCTTATATATTTGCTCCAGAGAACTGGCATGGGAACATATGGACTATTTTGGTGATGCCGCCTAAACTTAGGCTATACAAGCTTTGAAACATTATTTAATAGCAAGTGACAATCATTTCTTCAGAGTAAAGTTTAAGTTGAGATTTTAAAAGATATGCATGTTGTGTATCATGTACATAGTAAATATAGGAGCGATGTTACGTAGTATGTAAGTCAGTGGCAAACACCCAAAGAAAAGAGAACTTTATTTCATATTTGTCCCTAACTACCCGTGACTTCTCAGTCTAATATACACATATATGTAAATGTGAATACATCTATAAATAGTTGTGCAAACTTTACTGTATTTCAGAAACTCTACGTCAAGAACTAGACATTCATTGTCAACTTTACAACATCTATTCTTTCCCAGTCACCTTAATTATGGAAAAATAAAATACTTACTGTGCTGCTCCTTCCCTGAGAAGATTATCATTATTAAGCAATAATCGAACATCTGCAAAACAATATTATATTTATATTTTATGTATATTATGAATATTGCAAGGAGTACAGTTTGTTTTATTGAAGCATTAAAACTTCCCATACACATAAGATCAAAATATTCTAATGACCAAACTATCCACAAATATGCACCATGGTATTTACAAAGCAAAAGATTTTGATTAGGTAACAGAAAAGGAAATTAAAAAAAAAAAGTCAGTTTAAAGAGTTGCTGTAGGCAGATGCACAGTATCTCCAAAGAATTAAAGATAAACTGCAGCAGAAAATGGTCTGATAAATTCCCAGAAAATACTTAGGACTATGTTTCTTAGTTTGACAACACATTCACAGATTTCAAACAAGTTTGGCCTATAGAAAACATAATTACAGTTTGTGATCAAGGGGCACCAACAAGCCTTCTGTCCTTTTATAATCTTGTGAGGAACAGATAAATACTCCCATTTTTACTGACTTTCAGTAGGTTTTATTTCCTTATAAAGAAAGCTCTGAAGAGGAAGAATATATCAAGCCTTAGCATTACAAATTAAGCTTATCATAGGGGTTCAAATGGTCCAGCTGTAAAAGTACTTGCTGTGGTAGCCTCACAACCTGAGCTAGATCCTCAGAACCCATAACAGAAGAAACCAATTCACATAAAATTGTCCTTTGACACCTACCTACCTACCTACCTACCTACCTACCTACCTACCTACCTACCTACACACACACACACACACACACACACACACACACACACAGAGTAAGTTTTTAAAGATTTTAATGACTTACCATTAAAAACCTCATTAAATTCTCCAGGAGGGGCATGAATGATGAATTTTGCTGCTATACGTACCTAAGACAGAAATGAAGACGTAAATAACACGGTATACATTCTGCTAAAATAACAAAAAAGCCAAATCAGTATTATATAAATTTCAAAGTTCTTTAAAGGCTATAACATTTCTACAAACACAAGTTTGTTATTACTGATTTAGTCATTTAATATAATTACATCAGGCTAAATAAAGGTAAAATATCTAATTTAATACAGTTAAGAATTTAAGGCTGTCTACAGATGAACATTTTCACACAATTTTACTTCTTTTAAAACAAATAAAGAACTCTTAAAGAAGTCCATATGTGAGAAAGATGAAATTAGGTAGGTACATTCGACTCAAAACTACATAAATGCAGAAAAACACTCCAAAATATGAATGTCCTGGATGCTGAGAAACTTCTGATCCTAAGCATTTAGAATCTTTATCCAGATAGGCAACTTTATCAGCAAACCCATTCATGACTACACAAAGTACTCTTATGATTTAACAGGTGAAAACAACAAACAAAACAAAAAACTAAGCAAAAACATGTGAATGGATACTTCACCAAATAGGATATGTACAAGATATGCACATATATGAAAAAGCATGCTTGGTATTCTTCATCAGAAAATGGATAAAGAAATCAGAAAATACTACCCCACACAAAACAGAAAGGGTAAGATAAAAAGATTGCTGGTGTGGGTTGAAGACAACTGCAGCTCCCTACAATACTTATAAGAATGTAAAGCTGTACAACAAATATAAAAACATTTGGCACTTTTAATAAAGTTAGGCAAATACCCTAAAAGACAAAAATATCACGACAAATTATTACCCCCACATACAAAAACAACTTACATTCACATCAAAACTTATTCAAAATTATTCAAAACTGGAAATAAGTAATTTATAGCCCAAATATCCACTGGACAAATAAACTGTGGTACATCTATATAATGTAATGACTTAGCAATAAAAAAAGAACTATAGATATATGAAACAACTTGAATTAATTCTAAAGTACTGCAGTGGATTGAAAAAGAAACTCAAAAGGTTAGTGATACTCTTTAAGACTTTTTTGCATACAACATACAACCTTAGTACATATGCTCCTGCACATCCAATAAGCCCATTTTATGTTAAAATATTTTTAAGTATTTAATTAATCTTACCCATCAAACCACATAGCACGCCTAGCACAGTACACTATAGTGTTCAGTGTTCTGTGTACTACCTCTGTAATTAATTGGGATGTAGGAACCAGTCTTAGAAGCACACCATACTACAAATTCCTAGCCCTAGACTCAAAATCTGAACCAGGGTTTTCACTGAGCTTGTACTGCCCTTGCACCTCAAAGGTAAAAAATTGTGAGCAATATCATCTGAAGCAGGGTCGTCTCTACAGCAAAGAGTTTGGGACAGGGTGGGTGCCACACCAACTCCAGTGTTGTCTGTGTGACATGACATATGTGTCCCATGGGACTAGGCTTCCTGGAGGTCAATGGCAGACAGCCTGGTATTAGCCACCACTGAGGCATAGACAGGTTTCTCGATTAGCTGATTATGCGGGATATGAGCTTTGCACAATCTTTCATAATAATGATAGTCTTTATATATACAAGACAAGGATCATTCTCTTCAGAAACAGCTCTGGGATAAGGAAACACAGTATGGATATGTATAAGACTACAGCAGAACATTTGTCATACACAGGGTGTATGATGAGCAAGGGAATAGATGGGTTAATGTTGATGGACAAAGACTGTGGCTTGCTAGCTCCCAACCCCCATAGTGTCTGCCGCATAAGAGGCTACTAAAAAGAATATTTTAGCAGGTACAGAGAGCTGATTAGGTATATTTAGTCAGTAGATGAAATAAAGGGTTAGAAAGAGGAAGGGCCATGATAGTGATAGTGAAACAGAAACTTTCTATTCATAAGGTTACTGTTGGATGTACTGCTCTAAATGGGACATCTGTACCCACTCCCTTCAGGCTCTCAGAGGATATTGAAGATGGGATAGAAAGATGTAAGAGCCAAGGGTGGAGTGTTGTAGATCACTGTCTTCCAGGCATGCCTGGTCACTATACTCAGAAGTCTCAAGTAGCTGTGTTATCTGCCAAGAGCTACATAAACCTGCACACAAACATTCCTTCATTGATGGAGAGAGAAGCTAATAAGGACTAGTCCTCTTTGAGTATCTGTGGGCTCTTAATGATTGCTGGGGGAAGAAGCACTGTCTTCAGTGATGCAGCCTCCAGTAAACCGTCCAAGCTTCTGCCCCCTCACCCATAATCATGCAAGCAAAGTGGTCTGTCTCGCTGACTTTGGAAGGCAGTGAAGTGAGGTTTACTACATGTAGGCCAGGCAAAAGAAGCATGCTTCAAGTGGGAAAGGCAGCTACGAAAAGCCTCTTGTAATTTCAAGATTCAAGGACGGTACTACCCAAGGTAGAAACTACTTGATTACTGGAAGAGCTGCTTAGCCTTGTGGGACCCAATTCATTAAAATGACAGCGACAAGGTGTACGTATCCTGAGGAAGATGGATAAGGAGCTAACGCTCACTTTTTTGAGAAATATAGGAGAGGGGAAGGATAGAAACGACACACACACACACACACACACACACACACACGTGTAACATTTCTCACCTTCTAGTCCTAGGCAGAGAAAAAATGGACAAAGTGCAGCTTTGGGGCTGGAGAGATGGCTCAGAGGTTAAGAGCACTGACTGCTCTTCCAGAGGTTCTGAGTTCAATTCCCAGCAACCACATGGTGGCTCACAAGCATCTATAATGAGATCTGGTGTCCTTTTCTGGCATGCAAACATACATGGAAGGAATGTTGTATACATAATAAATAAATCTAAAAAAAAATGTGTAGCCTTAGTATAAGAAGTAATTGTTTTCCCTGATACCCTTTAGGGACACACAATACAGCTGCTCCTCCTCCTCCTCCTCAGGCTACAAGAATTATCTCCAGATGCCTCTACAAGGCGTACAAAGGTTCTTATGTCCTTGACCTAAGTTCTGCCAAATTCAGCAATTGGTAGGTTGCCATAGACAACACACTGTCACCGGCAACAACCCCTTTATTAAAAAATATATATAAACTAATTTCCTTCATATATTTAGATATTATATTGCACATAATTGAAAGCAGTTCCTAAAGACTTTATAAATGTGCATACAGTCAAGCAGACAGCAGAATTCTATCACTGTATAAACTTCCTTCACATATCTCTGTCTCTCTCTCTCTCACACACACAGAGAAGGGTTGTAACTACTAGTCTGAGTTATAACCGCCCCCTCCCCCCCAAAAAAACCCACTGGTGCTAAGTCTTGTCTTTTCTGTATATCTGAGACCTAGCTGAAGGGCTGTCTATCACAGCACCATTTCTAAGCAGCACTGCCAAAATCCTCTGCTCTATCCCTGCGCCTTGTTCATCCCTCTTTGCCCTGTACTCAGAACTGTTTTGAGGGCTCTTTCCCCAGGAAAAGCAGACCACTACTTTGGGCATCTTTTATCTTCAACCTCTAGTATCATGCTAAGATCAGTAAACAGTCCATAAATACTGTCTGGTTAGATGGATGATGATTCAAAACAATTAAATGAACCTAACATTTATGGAACGCTCAAAAATTATAATGGAGAATTCCCAAGGCTTCAGCTGAGCAATACCTAAGGAATGCAAATTAACTGTTTGTTAGGGGTTTTCTAAGGAAACAGGATACAGATAGATACAGATTCTTATTAACCGGGAATAAAGGGAACCAGATCTGGGGGAAGATTTTATTCCATGGTAAAACCCATTTGTTGTATGTTGTGGTGTTTGAATGAAGCATGTCTCTCACAAGACCACGTATTTGAATACTCAATCCCCTTCTGGTGGCACCATTTGGAGGTAAGATCTTGCTATAGGAAGTATATCATAGGCTTTGAAACATATAACCACACCCTGATCCCTTTGTGATAAGCCAGCTTCCTGCTCCTAATGCCCGGCCTTGATGGACTCTAGCCCTCTGAAATCATAAGCCAAAAGAAACCTTTTCTTCCTTAAGTTTCCTTTGGTCATCAGAGCAACAGAAAGGTAACAAATATATGTTAGCCTAAAAATGAAGCAAAGGGGGAAGAAAAGGCAAGGGCAATGCTAATTACTATGCTGTGCTTGCTAAGATCTAGTATGATATTGTAAACTGTTTAACCTCCTCTCTCCCCAGGCAAAGAGCAGTCAGGAAGCATTAAAATGTAGTCTTAGGGGCTGGAGAGATGGCGCAGTGGTTAAGAGCACTCACTGCCTGCTCTTCCAAAGGTCCTGAGTTCAATTCCCAACAACCACCTGTAAAGAGATCTGGTGCCCTCTTCTGGCCCACAGGCACACATGCAGACAGAATACTGAGAATACTGTATACATAATAAATAAATCTTTAAAAAAAATAAAAGTCTTAGACATGACCACAGTTAACAACTGAAAAATGTATGTTAAAAAATAATCAAGTATTTATTTTATAAGCTTAAGACCTGAAGTCACGTTTTAACATTCTTAATGACACGTTACATACGGAGCTGTCAGAATTAAAATACTAATATCAAGTAGAATATATTTTAATGATACAAATTAGTGGCTAAGCTTTTAAATGTTTTGCTGTTTTTAAACAAAGGTATATACCTTTTAGAATTTGTCAATTTTATTTTAGTTTTTATTATGAAAGCAAAAGTGATTTAAATTTTTTGTTCAATGGACTTTTCTTTTATTGTACTATGTAACCAAAAGAGAGCAAGAGCCTTCTCTTCTATCTAAACTAAATGGTAGACCCAAAGAGAAGCAGCAGGACCAGGAGGCCAGGGGAGAAGACAGAGGCCCAAATTCTACCTGGATTATACCAGCTATGCCTGAAATATTTAAATCTGGACTTTGTGAAATTTCTTAACTTTACATTTGGACTTCTCAAATGCTAAAGTAACAAAAATGTGTCTACTACAATGAAAGAAAATACCATCTTCCCAAGATACTGTTAGTTCAGATAAGCAAGCAAAACATCCATACCCATAATATACAACAACAACATTACTGTACCAGAGAGATAGTGCAGCAGGTAAGGGTCCTGCTGAAAATGGTGACTGTTACAAGAACAACCACTAGCTCTCTATCTGAGGTCCATTCCACAGAAGAATATTTATAGCTAGCAGTGTAAATCCAGCCAAAAACCCATGGGCAAAGAAGTCTAAGGCCCTAGTGGAAACTTAAACTATTGTATAGCTAAAGTGACATGACCCCAAAATGCCTTCTAAATATTTATGTTTATATTCAGAGACAAACTGTTCTCAAGCCTTAATTAAAGAAGCCTTACTTTGCAGTAAGTGGGAGCAAATGCAGAGACCCATGCCTGTAGAAGATGCTAGAAAAAAAGAATGGCCGTGGAAGGGGGTGGGGCAATATAAGAGCCGGAAGAGAGGGAGAGGCACTTGGAATGCGGTCTTCTCAGTACAAGCAGCTTTGAATCATGAACTAACAGCGGTCTTTACTGACTAAACCTGCCCAACAATCAGCTTCAGATGAGGATGGGGATCATGGGTCCTCACCACTGCTGAACTGCTGCAATCTAACAGAGTCTGGAAGAGGAGAGACATACTACCCAACTCTGTAGACAATGGTGAGTCTACCAGGCTCTAATAGAAAGTTCCAAACCCAAAATCATACAGATGGCTCTAGTCAAATTCTGTGGGACATGAGACACAACAAAGAAGGGACAGATATAGGAGTTGGGGAGAGAATAACCAGTATGCAATATATACACATATGAAATTGCACACAACAAAATTTATAGAAGCAACAACAACAAAAAATTACTAAGTTTCCAAGTCCTCTTCTAAAATCCTCCAGATCCCCCACAGATTTACCTAGGAATACAATAAAGAACAGAGAAAGATTATGCCTGTGCACTCCCTTGTCTGCATACTTTGAATGCTGCCTGTCAAACAGCAGACACTTTAATACAGGTTACCTCTGTCCCAAACCTGGCATTTAGCAGTCACTTTGTGTTGAAAAAAAAAAAAAAAATCTAGAAATACTAATGAACCCTCATTTGTTTAGAATGGCCAGATGTTTCAGTGTGAATATGAAATGCTCCCCACAGACTTATGTTTTAAGGCCTGGTTGCCCTCTGGGGGATTCCGGAGAAGTGACTGAATCCTCTCCCTCAAGATTAATCAATTAATTAATCACCCGATGGAAATAGGGTTTGATGGTATTACTGGGAGGTGGGGGCCTAGCTGGAAGATTTCTAGAAGAGAATACATGGAGGCTATATTTTGCTCTGGTCTCTTCAGCATTTCCTTATTTCTGCTTCTTGTCTACAATGAGGGAAATGAGAGTCTCTGCCACATGACAGAGCTGTCTAGAAATTTCATCACTCACGCTAGGGTGGCAGGACTTGGTGCTGCAGCTGTCAAAGGGTCACCCATATTCCCATAAGCAACACCAAAAAACTCAGATACACCAAGCTACATTTGGGTGCAACTGTTTACTGCTTCATTATCTGTGTTCTATCTGGATTGAATAGACATTTGTTTATGTCCTTCCCAAGAAAAGTCATGAAACAATATGTGTTAGTATAATATTAGCATTGTAAACATGTTTATTGTGTATGTGTATGCGTGTATGTACATACCACACAGCATATGTGAGGGTGCAGAACAACTTTCAGGAGTCAGTTCTTTCCTTCCACTGTGGATTCTTGAGTCCAAGCAGTCATGAGAGTTGGCAACAAGTGTCTTTACCTGATGAGCCACCTTACCAATCTTGGGGTCAGTATTCTTAAAAATGCTCTCGAGTGCAGACATTTCACACCATGTGTTAGTTTCTTTGTGTCCTACAGGTTATGAAGATTAATGTCTATGTACGCCTGTCATCTTCTATATACCAATACTTCTTCCCATTCTACTAGTCAGACTCTGTTCAAACACCAAGAGACAGAACACAAAAAGAGAAAGCTAGAATCCTATTCAACTCCACGGTACCCATGTGCTTTCGGCTTTTTATCAAAACCAACACAAACTCTAGAAAAGCCTTTTTAAAAAACCATAAACCTAAATTTAGTTAATTTATTATTTTGGTGCTGGCAATGAAACTTAAGGCCTCAAGTATTCTGTTATTGAGTTCCCAGATCATAAATATCAATTATTAAAAAGTGAAACATAAGATGAGGTATTTTTCAACTTTTATAAAAACCTGACCACTAGATAAAATAATTTATTTTTGACAATACTTTTAGTATTGTTTTTGTTCTTCAGTTATGAAAATAAAAGACCAATGCTATTTATGGGACTGCTTTCTATCAGAGCATAATTTTTCAATGATTATTCTAGGAACAAAAGAAATCTCTTGGTAGACAACTACCTATAAGAAACAGCCATTCAAGTGCCCTCAAAGATCCCTTGAACTCTCGCACCTAAACACGCTTAGGTGTTTAGCACTAGCACTGATACCATTTCATTCTGTACCATCTCATAGTCAATCAACAAATGTTTCTTGTTCAAATCCAATCCCCCTTTCTCTAACTCCATTCCAGTGAGATCTGACCACCCAGTTTCACCCTTCTTTGCTACAGAATAATCTTTCTGTACACTGTGAATATGTATTACTCTTGCTGGTTAATAAAAAGCTGACAGGTCACGCACAGAATACTCTGTGCGGAAGAAGGAAGGAGTAAGAGGAGATACCAGAGAGCCGCCAAGGAAGCAAGATATATAGAAAATGAGGTAACAAGTCATGAGCCATGTGGCAAAGCACAGATAAGAAATATGGGCTAATTTAAATCTGAGAATTAGGTACTAACAAGTAGAGCTATCAGCTGAGCATTTAATACTAAGTGATTAAGCCTCTGAGTGATTATTTGAGAGCGGCTGAGGGAAAGAAACACCCACCTACACTTCTTCAAAATTAGTTTGCCATCTTGCCAGTGGACCAATATTTTTCAATATATTCATTTTTCCTACTTAAAAAAAAATCAATGAATGGGTCCACTTTCAATAAGTAAAATGAAGTTCTTAGGGTAACATGCAAGGTTTTTTTCAAGGTGGCAAATTTGACTTTTAAAATAAGATCTATGTATTAACGTGAATAAACATTTTTTTTATTTTTTATACTTCTTTCTTTTGCACTTGATCAAGATTTATTTTACTTACTTTTGTCAGCTAACTTTAGCCCTTTTGATGAGAACTCTATTTCCCGCTAAACATAGGAAGCAATGCATGTAGGCTTGTGAACACATAAACACACAAAAAGATCACCACACCAGGAAGAAGGTCACACAAACGTTAAGCAGGGGCTCTGGGAGCGATGCCTGGGTTAGGAGGGAGAACTGTCTTGTTCAATAACTCTGATGTTTGGTAGGTAACTGAAGCCTATTATTTAGAGATACACAGGAAGCGTGTTTGTTCTCTGTGATTAAGGCAGAAGTTTGGCTCAGACTTTTGTGGGAGCAGAGAAATGAAACTAGTTTATCCTGTTCATGACACAAATGGTAAAAACTCAATCTTAGGCCTTAATGCATTTTGCCACTTTATAAAAACTATTTAAAGTTGTTTCTAAAAGTTGTCTATACTTTATTGACAGCTATGAGTAAAACAATAATAAAAAACTTTTCTGAACTTCAAGTCATTTAAATGGCATAAAACCAAATGATTATCACTGTATGTTTATGAACTAATTCATTTTAATGAGCATGGTTAAGAGGAGTACTGTATTTTTAAATTTTCCTTAATAATAATTGAGACCATATATGGTAATACAGATTCAATTTTTCCTTTTATGTTTTTTTATGAGACACAGTTTCTCTGTGTAGCCCTGGCTATCCTGGAACTCACAGAAATCCACCTGCCTCTGCCTCCCGAGTGCTGCTAGGATTAAAATCATGCGCCACTACCACCCACCCAGATAATTCAACTGTTTCTTGCTACAGCACTGGGCGCAGCTCTTTCTAAAGTTTCTTTTCTCTAAAAAAAAAAAATTTATTTATTTATTTATTATGCATACAATATTCTGTCTGTGTGTATGTCTGCAGGCCAGAAGAGGGGACCAGACCTCATTACAGATGGTTGTGAGCCACCATGTGGTTGCCAGTAATTGAACTCAGGACCTTTGAAAGAGCAGGCAATGCTCTTAACCACTGAGCCATCTCTCCAGCCCTCTCTAAAGTTTCTTTACATCTGATATGAACACTCTGCTGGTTACAGAACATGATTTCAAAGACTGCACTTCACGTTTTCTGTTTTTTCTTCCTCTTATCCTTCAAATCAATACAGGTTCATCATTCCCAATCCAAAACTCCAAAATTTAAATGTTCTAACATAGTATTTTTTAAGTACTAAGAACACAATGGAAAATTTTATACCATAAAATTTTATTTCATGTACAAACTTGTTAAAAACATTGTCTAACAGGGCTGGAGAGATAATAAGTAGAGCAGTTAAGAGCAAGCACATCACTGCCCTTGCAGCAGATCAGAGTGGTGTGGGACAATGCTCTGTATTCTTACAACTATGTTTTAAATAAATGCTAATTGGCCAGTAGCTAAGCAGGAAGTATAGGCGGGACAACCAGACAGGAAGTAGAGCGGGTCAACGAGAACAGGAGAATTCTGGGGAGAATGAAGCCCATTCCTCTGCAGTCCTGACCCAGCTACAGAAGGAAGCAAGATGTGATTGCTTCACTGAATACGGCACCGACCCACGTGGCTAATACAGACAAGAATGGGCTAATATAAGCTATAAGAGTTAATAAGAAGCCTGAGCTAATGGGCCAACCAGTTTATAACTAATGTAGACCTCTGTGTGATTTCTTTGGGACTTAACAACTGCAGGAACAGGGCAGGATAGAAAACTCAGTCAACAGATCAGTCTCCCGCAACCACATCAGGTGGCTTACTGCTTGTAACTTCACTTCTCAAGGGTCTGACTCCCACCAACCTCCATGGGCACTTGCATGTACATGGTGCATATAAACTCATGCACGCACACACACATAGAACAATATTTTTTAAAAATATGTATTATATAAAAGGCTGGAGAGATAGCAGTCTATAAAATAGGACATGGCTTCCATCTCTAGGACCCATATAAAAAGCCAGGCTTTACGATGCAGCACTGGGAAGGCAGAGACAGAAGGCTCAGAGAATTCCTGGTAAGTAAGTACAGCACAAGTATCAGTGAAAAACCCTGTCTGAAAACAAGATTGATCCTAAGGAATGAATGACACCCCAGATTTATTTCTTGGGTACACACACACACACACACACACGTAATTATGTATGTATACATGTATAAAATTACTTTCAAGCTATGTGGACAAGGTACAATCAAACAAATACATTTCATTACAAGAACTAGATCCGTAAATGACGATACCTCATTTTCTATGTATAAATACTCCAAAAACTAAGAAACTGAAATCTAAGCTCCTCTGGTACTATGCATTTTGGGTAAGGAACAATGAACCTGTATTTGATGAATAAATGAATATGGAGATAGCTCTCAAAAGTTATTTTTGTGAATTTCCAACAGAAACACTGTGAACTAAAATATGCAATAAAAGCCATCATCAGAGAAGCTTCCTCCTGCAGCAGATGGGTACAAATTTAGAGACCCACAGCCAGACATTGCCCAGAGAGAGACCTTAAAACAGCCCTAAATATCTCCATCGAATCCCTCTCCTCAGAGCTCAAAGAACCCAGACGAAGAGGAGGCAGAAAGAGTGTACCAGACAGAAGAAATGGAGATCACCAAGAAAACAAGGCCCTCTAAATCAACATGACCAAAACTCCTATGAACTCAGAGACTGAAGAACCTATAACGGTCTGCACTAAGTCCTTCACATACATATTATGGCTTCCAGTTCAGTGTTTTTGTGTGATTCTTGAGGATATAAACGAGTGGGTCTGTTTCTTGTGTCTTCTCTAGGGCTCTTTTCCTTATTTGGTTTGCCAAGTTCTGATATTTTAGCTTTTACTTTATTTTATTATTATTCCTTAGAAACCTGTTTGTTTACGATAGAGAGACAGAAAGGGAGGGAACCCAGATGGGAGGGGAGGTAGGAAGGATCTGGGAGGAGTAGAGGAAGGGGAAACTGTAATCAGGATATATTATGTGAGTGTGTGTGTGGAAATCTATTTTCAATAGAAGAAAAATATGTCAACAAAACAAAGTTCTTAGCTATTACATTAATGGTTAAATAAAAATTGTGTATCTTTCAAAATAAATTTGTGAAACTGAGGGCCAAGGCTGGAGATATCTAAGTTTAAGACCATGGTTAAGATCACTTTTGCTCTTACAGAGGTCCTGGATTCAATTCCCAACAACCATAAGGTAACTCACAAGAATACATAACTCCAGTTCCTGTGTCTGAAGTCTTCTTCTAACCTCTTTGAGATTCAGGCACACTCCTGGTGTACATACATACACAAGACAAAACATTCATCTACATAAAGTAAATCTAAAAAACCCCACATAAATCAATATATAAAACAAACATTATAATAAGTTTGCAAAATTCTTTGTTTTACATCTAAGACAACCACAGAACAAGTTATGAGTGGTTCCAAGAAGGTAAGACCCCATTTTCTTTGATAAGCATGAATCTCTTGTGGTTATTACGACTTCAGTAATTGATCTGGCTTTGAATCAAAGTATGAATCCTAAGTATGAACCACAGGTCAAGTTCTGTTATCATGCTTTTTAATCTTAAAAAAATTTGCAATCTGCTATTTTTGGGCCTGTTATTTTACACTGAAATGCAAGATTCTATTTTATTTAAAATGGCTCCCAAATGCCCTGAAATATACTATAAACTTTTCTCATTGTGTGAACTGTAAAAAAGTCCTATTATAGCTGATATGAAAAATTCCTGCTTGAAGTAGAAATTAGTTCCACAGAATGAAATTAGGAATGAATACTTTCCAAAATAGCTTACTGGTTAAGCCAGTTAATAACTTTACATTATGATAAGATATAGCAGTCCATGTTATTTGTATAAACACAAGATTTCTGAAACCAGTTCCAACTGTAGGAGGGGAAATATTTTAGTTGCTTATATATAAATTATATTTAGCATTTGAACTTCAGACACCTGTACCTAAGTGTTTAAAAACCAATGGCAATGCGTAGGAATGAAAATGTGGATAGCTAGCTTTCCACGGCAAAGCCTGGGGTAATAGGATTTTACTCTTCACAATACAGGCTTCCCCTCAACTCTGTGATGTATGGATTATTCATTCATTCCCCCCCCTGAACAGTTTACTAACCACAAGCAGTGTACTGACAGATGCTAGAGATGACATGATTTCTGTAGTAAGGGATTCTAATAGAAAAGGGAAGAAAAAACAAAGGATTGAATAAAAGTGTACTTAATACCAACAATGTGTCACTGAGTTTAAGGAAAATTAAATGAGCCAGATGATCTGAACAAAGAGTAAAATTCCCTTTTTCTCAAATGATTCAATCTTATTTTTATGTTCATTGCTGTTTTGCCTACATGTAAGCCTGTGTTGAGGGTGTCGGCTATCCTGGAATTGGGGCATTTGTGAGCTGCCATGTGGGTGCTGGGAATTGAACAAAGGTCCTCTGGTACAGCAAGCAGTCAGTGCTCTTAACCACTAAGCCATTTCTCAAGCCCTCTATACAATTTTTATCTTTTAAAACACGGTAAAGACCTGGGAGTAGCTCCAATCATTAGAGAGAATAAAAAGCCATAGACATGTTTTAACTATATGTCATGTACTATTCATATTTTCAACTATGTCCTCAAAGTTCAGGGGAACTAAGGCCAAGAGATAAACTTACTCAAGATGTTAGAAAAGGACCAGAGCACGGTTAAACAGTACACATGAGAAGTGCCACAGTCACTCAAGGAGAAAATGACAAGGCCTCTAGGTAGACCAGGATGGCTTAGACTCTGAGCGCCGGGGTCAGAGAGGCATATAACCACACCAAGCTTTAGGCATTGGTATTTATTAGAGAATATAGAAAAGTATAGTTTAGATACAAGCAACCAGAGGGATTAATCTAGAAACTACAAGAAAAGTTTGCCCATAGCAAATACAGCAGAAGGAAAAAGACCAGCTAAGGCACAATTTCTAGCTCTTTTAACTTTAACTTTTATTTCTTTCCTAACTGTCGTTACTGATCTAACTGTACTGCTTAAATAGTGAAATTTTGTTACAAATGGATAATCTTGTCAACCCAGAGATTGTAAACTAAATACTAAAATAAATTATGTTTTATGAACAAGAAATAAATTATTGTATAAGGCATTTTTGATCATGACCACAGAGGTGAGAAAATTTTGGCTTAAGATACAGGGCAAGCAGAAAAAAATTAGCAAAACAACCTCATGAAATATAGGACCTAAGTGACTATAACAATGGAAAAAGAGAAATAAATTAGAGACGGCTGGAGATGTGGCTTAGATGGTAGATCTGCTTGGCCAGCATACACAAAGTCCTGCCTTCATCCCCAGCACTAAATCCAGCAGTAGACTGCATGCTTGCAACCCTAGCAGTAAGGTAAGGAGAAGGAGCAGAAATTCAAGGTCGTCCTCACTCTCCTGCACAGTTCCAGGCTACCCAAAGCCCAGTACCAAAAGCTGAAGCTACAGAAGTAGACTACTGTTATCACTGGAGAAGCTGGAGGTCCAGGAAAAAAAAAAAAAAAAACCACTCAACAATTACTTCTTCCTTCAGGAGAGTTTGGGATGGTTCTCTTTATTTGAGCTCTACATCACTGTATTATATAATTTCATATAATTTCAAATTCACAAAAGTGCTTTACTATACAACAAATGATCCAAGAAAGAAAAACATAAAAACTCTTTTTGGCTTGGAGTTTCTTTAACTATGTAAAATTTACAGGGTCACACCACAACAAACTAATAGCTTTAAGGGACATCACTGTTTTTTCAGCTACATTTACTTCCTATTAATACTGTAGCCGAAAGAAACAAGGTCATAAAATCACAATACATACAAAAAAAGCAACTGTACATGATTTTAAAAGGAAACCTAATGTCCTAGATATTTTTCCTTTTTGTTTGTTTTGTTGAGACAGGGTGACTGACTATCCTGGAACTCAGAACAGGCTACTGAAACTTGGGGTACTCCTGTTCCACATGCCCAGCCTCTAGGGTTCTGGGATTACAGGTATGCACCACAACAGCCACTAATCTCTTTTTGTTGCTTCTTTTTGTAGGCTGGCCTCAGAACTAGAGATCCTCCAGCCTGAGCCTCCTCAGTACTTAGATTACAAATCTCTTCTACCACACCCTCCTTTCATGGGGCAAATAAGAAACTACACAGTAGTAGCATAAAAATGGTCACATGTTAAATAAAAACAAGCTTGATTAAAAATGATGACTACCAGTTAGCCTTTCACTAAGTATAAACACAAATTTAGAACCTGACACTACAAAGAGCCACTGCTTTCTTTAAAAAAAAATAAACTGTCAACAAATTCAAAACCAACTTCAAGGGACCATAATGCCATTTAATGCAGGCAAACCTTGGGTTCTGACAAACTTAGGTTTAAATTTCACCTCTGCCACTCCCTCCCCATGTAAGCTACAAAACGCTTTTAGAACCTTAATTTACTTACTAGTAAAGAGTAATAATGAAACTATCAAACTAAGTTAAAAAGAAAATGCGACATGTGTGCCTTATGTAGTACGCACATACAAAGTACAGTATTATACACATCATAGTACCACCCTTCTTTAGGACCAGAAACCTAGAAGACAAGCAACTAAAGTGTAAAAAGTATTTCAGACACCCTCCTGAACTCACAGGCAATGACAAAGAAGCATGATTTAAGCACTAGTCTTCAAATATCACCGTTAAGTCCTCTATTTCTGATCCCACGTGAAACGTTTTCCTCCTAAGATAGTAAAAGTATAATGGGAATATAAAGGGACAAGAATGCTAAATTTTCAAATTATTGGTTATTTAAATTTAACCTAAAAGTTTGGCCTCTGTTTTATTAAAACATATTGTTATAAAACCTGTATGTAAAATTACAACAGAATATTCTTACTCAAGCCACAAAAATGGCGCTAAATTTAAAATTAGAATTCTCATTCATTTGTCCCAACATTATACCAGTATATGAACTTACAGTGTTCTGTGAAACTTAGTGCCCTGAGTATCAAGAACTGGGAATCTTATGGCTTCATCTGAAAATTTCAGGAGTTTCCAACAACATGGTACCTCTATTAACTCCTACCCGGAGTATTCTTTCCTTGGCTATCTTTCTAGCCATCAGAGCTACTAATACGAAAGTAATCAAAACATTTAAGAAATCCCTTTAAAAACTGTAACACTTAATTTTGCATGCACTGCACTCTTATATTTTCAATTAGCAACTTAAAACTAGTCCATGTTGCACATGTAAACACTGCACAGCAACTTTTAGGGATTACGACAAAGGATGCTGCTGTCCCAATTTTGTTCATTTTTCATCACTCACCAGGGAGCACAAAAGAAAAACATTTTCAAAAACAAAATGAGGCTGACTTCTGGACAATCATAAGGATAAGGAGACAGAACTCTAATTTTGGTGCAACACCACAGTCTAAAAATAGAGGGTCCCCACTGAAAATATCCCTTAGAGTTCCTTTGCCACCCAGCTAGAACTGAGTATGTGTCCCACATGGACGTGCCGACTTACAAAACCAGGCACTAAGAGCGGACATTTCCAAAGTGCACCACACTCAGATGTCAGTCAAGTTTGAAAAACGTCATGAAGCTTTTCCAGGAAATACTCAAAATTAACAGAGTTCTCACATTCCTTGCCCCTAGGTATGAAGTTTCCACAGTCGCCAAACAAACCAAAACAAAACCAAAAAAAAGACAACAGAAAAAAAATGGACAAAAGTCTTAGTTCAGTGATGGGATTTTGCATCACAAATGTGAGAACTTGAGCCGTGCATCTGGTCCTATTGCTGTCACAGCGTTTAACACACAGTCAAAGGAGTTGCACCCGCTCTGCTCTCCCTCTACAGAGTTGGTCCTATCAGGAAGATGGGATGTCACCAAATCTGCCCCAAGGGGAGCAGCAGCCAAGTTAAGCAGAAAACAACTATGGGGGGGGGGAGGTGTCTTTGTGAACAATACTGCCTTCCGGGGAACATGGGAACAGCAATTAAAAAAAAAAAGGTAATAATGAGAAAATTAATAAAAGAAAAAGACGGCACAGGGAGGGGAGGGCAAAGGGGCGGGATGTGGAGACTGCGTCCTCCGGAGGGAAGGAAACACCCTGAAGAACCAGGAAGCACTTCGCGTCGGGGAGGAGAAACTGCAGGGAAAAGTGAGGGTCGGCTGAGCCCTTTCCCCCTCCCGCCCGCCCGCCTCCCGGTGACAGCCCCAGGCCAGGCGGCGCCACACCGCCCTCGACCGACCCCGCGCCGGGACCCCCAGGCCCGGCTCCCGCCGCCCCCGCCCCGCCCCCGCCCGCCGGGCTCCGCTTCCTATTTTCGGAGCACACACCCTACAAGGAGCGGAGCGGCCGGGCCTCGCTCGGCGGGCGGACCCCCGCTCGGGAAGCGGAGGCGTGCGGCCCACCACCGGAGCCCGCCCGGGGCTCACTCCGGCCCTCGCGCCGCGGCCCTCGCTTCCGGCCGCCCTGCTCCTCCCCGCCGCGGCGCCTACCTTCTCCTCATCGGACAGCTGCTCCTCCAGATCCGCCATCTTCCTTCTGGCGACAAACTGGCGCTGGTGGCGGCGGCGGCCACCTGACTTCCCCCTTTCCGTGCGGTCTTCCGCGCCGCGCGCCCCCGCCAAGGGAGGGGCCCGCCGCCCAGGCCGCCGCGCACGCGCCCCTCGGCTCCGCCTCTCCGGATTCAGGCCACTGCGCACACGCCCGGGAGCTCCGCCTCCCCAGCCTAGGCCACCGCGCACGCGCCCCGGAGCTCCGCCACCCGCTCTTGAGCGCAGGCCGGAGCCCGGCTGTGCGCCTGCGCGGCGCCTCCGAAGCCGGATCGCTTTGCCGTCTTCTATCCTTCTTTGGTGCCTTTTTCTACCCAATCAACGATGACCATATGGACCCAGTTGGCGACGAGTACACTCTGAGCCCGTGACTTTGTTCCCACCAAATCCTGAACGCTGCCAGCGGAATTGTGAAAAGCTGTACCAGCGAAACATTTTTAAATATTAGGAACAAAACCCCAAACCTGTTAATTAAAATAGGCTTACACAATCCAGTCCACAATTGGAAAATGACTTTTGATATTTTCATTTGTTCGTCCAACAAATATTTATTGGTCTTTTATGGTAGGAAGACCTCTGTGCTAGTTCTTAGGAATAAATAATGTAAAAAAACACAAAACAAAACAAAAACCCAGAGAAGATACTCTTTAAGCTCAACTCTATTAATTCAACACTGAGTTATAACAGGCAATGTATTCTTGGAAGGAAATAAAACCTGTCTCGAAAAACCAAAAAAAAAAAAAAACAAAAACAAAAAAAAACCGTTGTTTTGACACTCTATCCTCATGAACTGACTAGCCAAAATGCATACAGGCCACCATTTTCAATCGCATGCAGCCAATTTTTAAGGTAAATGAAGGTAAATACCCCATGAAGGATTTGAGACCTTCTAAAAACATTATTCATTCTTTTCAATTTTTACTGGATGTCTCTTATTTTTATTTGCCAAATCTGGCAACTCTACTACTAAAGCTTCAAGTTTACGAAAAAAAGTAAAGATGTAGTCCAAAGTTGGCACAGGAAGAAGATAGAAATCTTACTAAATTGAGTTGCTAGTTCCGTGGGCCTGAGTGGACCAGAGAATCTGCACTTCTTACACACACCCAGATAAGAAGAGAGCCACTTGTCTGAAAGCTACACTTTGCTTAGCCAGGACTTGGAGTTTAACCGGGAGTTAAGACTAATAATTAGAAAGTGGGAAATTATTGAACGCATTTGAAGAGGGACATGACATGAACAGAAATGTCTTCGGCAGTGTCAGTCTGACAGCTGCCTGGGAATGACAGCCAATGTTATTTCCTGTCAAGAGTTCTAATAGCTGTTTGGGTCCAAGCACACTATCATTAGTGACTGACTAAAGTGTTCGTTTGCAGAGAGCAGGGAGAGGAAGCAAGCCAACGTGTTCAGGAAACAGCAGGTATCCTGTTGAAGAGAAACCTGTGCGCGCCATGAAAGGGAATGAAGTACCGTGTCTGGCCAAGGACCGCAGGGCTACAAATCAATACCATTTCCTCTTTTATAGTTTCTCCGTCTGTGCTTCACCTATCACTCCCTGCAGTTGCATGTGCTTAAGTACTACTGTCCCTCCAGCCCAAGGTGCCAATCATTTATCCAGGGCTGCCTAGCTCAGACATGACTGAAACCTAGACATTTTATTCAATATCGCAAATTATTTCTGCTGTAAGATCTTTTGCCCTAAAGTCTTGACGTTGTCCACAGAATTAAAATTTAATGGGGGTGTTCTCTCCAGAGACCCAGATCACAGCACCTGCCTTATCAACAATATCTCTGGGATTCAGGAGTTTCCTTCTTACACTGTTCTTGTTTACTTGGTGTGCTGTGTCTCCCGCAGCGAGGACACGGTAAATTTTGCTTAGTTAACTTCCTAGAAGCCCTCCTCCTTAGAAGCCTCACCCAATTCTTGTAATGTTTTGCAATAATTTGAATCAGAATATGTTTCTACTTGTGGCTTTGGTGACATTTTTACATATGGTTCCCACAGTAATTCAAAGAGCAATCAAGTATATAAAATGTTGGATAGTCCCTATAGTAATCTAATACTGCCTCTTGATGCAGCTAAAGGGAGCTACAGAATTCAAGTAGCCTAGGGGACATTTCAGTAGGTATAAATACGAGCTGATTGTAGGACTGCAAGAATGGATGTGCTAGGATCCTTGCCTCTGCTGCTTCGTAATGAAGACGTAAGCAAACATTCCTCACGCGGTTCTACCCACAGGAGAATTTCTGCTCCCTTGCTTTCTTCTTAAAACAAATTTTATTTCTTTTTTGGACGATATATTTTCATCTCGTTCATTCCCTTTCTTCATCTCCTCCCAGATCCTCCCCCTCCAGAAATTTCCTATCTAGTTTCCAAACTCACCTCTCTTACTTGTTAGTGCTTTGATCATGACTTTCCAAAACTTCCCTAGACCTGACTTTTAAATTTGCCTTATATATATTTTAGGTGCATTACTGTTTTGCCTGCATGTTTGTGTGTGAGGATGATGCCAGATCCCCTGGAACTGGGGTTACAGATTATTGTGAGCTGCCATGTGGGTGCTGGGAATTGAACCTGAGTCCTCTGAAAGAGCAGCCAGTGCTCCTAACCACTGAGCTATCTCTCTAACCGTACATTTTCTGAAGTGATTTATATGCTTTTTCATCTAGTTTCCTGTAGATATGCCCAAAGTCTATAGCCATATTTTAAGTTTATCATGAAGGTTGATGAGATGGCTCAGTAGTCTGATGACCTGAATGAGATCGCCAGAACCCACCCAGTGAAATGAGTGAACCAATTTCTCCAAGTTGTCTTCCACCTCCTGTGCTGCAGCATGCACCTCCCACCAAACAAACAAACAAATGTTAAGCTTATTGTGAACAAAGGTTACCTAATTTCACAGAATCCCAATCTTGGAGTCCACTGTTGGGTAGCAGTTTCTGTTGAGATTAAAGTCCTGTGTCCAAGTCTATGGTAGTTTGCTTGTGGGTTGGGTTGACTGGGGTTATTTACAGGAATATGGTTGAAGAGTCTCTGCTAGGAGTATGGCAGCCACATTTGGAAAAAAAACCAACAACATGACAGCATGGGTAATGACTCCCCAAGATAGCACTCTAAGGTTTTTCCATGTGATTTGTAGACAGCCGACGCCTTAAGGGTCTCCTTTCTCCACCTGTATATAACTGCTTATATAACTTGTAGTTTCAAGAACAAAATTTGTGAGTTTTGTTTACTTCTTGAACCTTGTAAATTTTATTACTTCCTAAGTCTTCATATGACTCCTCCTCGAAGAAAATGTTTCGATTCTGAGACTATAGCTACACAACAGACATCCTCATTGAATCTCATAGTTAGAGAAATGTTTTTTCTTCTAGATTCCTGTGTGAACTTTTCTGTTGCTTTTTGTCATATGCCAGTGCTGAGACATTCAGATTTATAGTTATTAACTTCTAGGTTGTTATCTCTGTTCATCTTGAAAAACTCATTCTGAAAATTTCCGTTTTTTTTTTTTCACTTGTGATTGGGGATATTAATGGTCTCTCCCTCAGAGGGCTGTTGTGTGGACTTACTGAGATCACAGGCAGTGGGCTTAGCGTGCAGGCCAGGCATTTATTAAGGTCTTAATGATGTTAGTTATGATTATCATAATACCATTCTGCCTTTTGAAGGCCATGGGCTATGACTTAATTAGCTTCTGGCATATTTAGTATCTGGCACATAAGAGCTTGAAGAGAAGTTTTGTTGGACTGAAAATCAAATCATTCATTTCACACACTTGCGTGAGAATTTACCACATTGCCCTCCCAATCAAAGGGTGGCTTAGAAAGTCCTAAAATCTAGCCTGGGGATTCCAGAAATAGAGAGCAAACAATTTTTCTAGAGACCACCAAATTATACAAGTAATAGCACGTATTCAGCTGCCACTTAACTAATTCAGTAATTGATTTTATTTTTACTCTTTAATTCCCCTGCCACTGTAAATTTAAGTCTTCATTGTTGACATGTGTTCTAAATGAAGCACCGAGGATGGGCAATCCCTAATGTGATGCTTTAGGGCAAATCAAGGAAGTATTAAAAGTATAATTACCACTTATAATTTGGATTGTTAATATAGGATATGTCAGGCACACAAAAAAACATAGTTTACTCCTTCCACACCCCATTTCCCTTCCTCTTCCCACAAACAGCCATATGGTGGTTTAAAAGAAAATGGCCACCAAAGGGAGGGGCATTGTTGGGAGGTGTGGCCTTGTTGGAGTAGGTGTGGTCTTGTTGCAGTAAGTGTGTCACTGTGGAGGAGGCTTTGAGGTCTTATATGTGCTCAAGCCACGCCCAGTGAGACATTCTACTTCCTGTTACCTGAATATCAACATGTAACAGTTACCTCTCCAGCACCGTGTCTGCTTGCATGCCGCCCTATCCTGCCATGATGATAATGGACTGAATCTCTGAACTGTACACCAGTCACCACAATTAAATTTTTTTGTAAGAGTTACCGTGGTCATGGTGTGTCATCACAGCAATAGAAACTGAACTAAGACAAACCACTAGCCCATAATCCCATGCTTATGATTCATATGCATTCTCATCCTTTTCATCCTGTTTCCTCTCTGATTTCTATATAATACAGTCCTTTAAAATGTATCTATAGAATGATTATCATTTTTGTTAGAGTTTTGCAAACGCCATGGGTAGAGAACACTTGACAAATTACTGACAAAACAAAACAAGAAAAACAAAAATAACATTGAAAACAGTAGGATTACAGACATGCTACCACACATAATTTTTTTTTACATGGTTTTGGGATTCCAAATTTAGGTCCTCATTCTATGTAACAAGCACTTAACCCACTGAGCCATCTCTCCAGCCTGAGATCAATAACTTTTAAAAATTTTATCTGGACTCATTAATAGCAATATAGCAGAAAACAAGGTTGTCCTTTGTCTGTCCACAAGGCCACACCTGGCAACCAGTCCAAGGAATTGTGGTAGTATCTGCCAAAATTCCTTCCTCTTGATTCTTTGGGAGTTCCACAGTGACACCAGTAAACTCAAGTGTTCCCACGACTGGCATTTTCTTTACAATTGAACTTAATCCCCACGGCAGCCACTCTCTAACGGCGTGTCGTCCACTGCTGCTCTGCTCTGATCTGTTCCTGACATGTAGGGCTGTGAGTTGTCACTTCACTGCCTGCTGTCGCACAAACACTGTTCTGGGCTGTGTGGCAGAGTATCGAGTCTCATGCAGTTTTCTTCTGTGAGTTTCTATTGATAATAACAGCTATGGTGGAAGCTATAAGCACTCTCTCCAGCTAGCCTCTTAGACTTCTTAGGATTTCCTCCTTCCCCTCACACTAGCTGTCATTTTTGGAAAGATTGCACTTGTGCTCGTGAAGCACGGAACTGGGAATTTGGCTCCATGGATACTCTGAGTTAGATCTTCACCAAAAGCTGTCAGAAAACACACACATCAAAATGAAACCAACACCAGCAGCCTTGCTTCAGAACAGGACAAGTCAGAGGTAAAATTTACACTATTGTAACACTAGTCAAAAGAAGATACAAACTCACAAATTCTATTGCCTAAATGTATTTCTTAATCTGCTACATTGTATACCTCATGACTGAAATGTGAACTTAAGACAGATCACAAAGAAAATATTTAGTATTCATGTTTATCAATTTTAATTATGCAATCTTTTTTCTTTTGAGCTTACAAAGTAATAGGTTTTCTTATGGTATTTTTATATAAACTTAGTTTTAGTTGATTCTCACCCCTCTTTAAATCTAGTTCATAACACACAGAGACAAAAGTGTTCATGTGACCAAAGACAGATAAAAGATAAGTCTTCAGGTGACGATTTCTATGAGTTCTTGTTTCACCCACTTTTTAGGTAAGCTGACTTATTTTAGGAAATGGCTTATTAATTTATTAAGCCAGTCTACAAAGTAATTTCAACATGGGTTTTGTACAGAGTGAAATAATGGGTTCCATTATGGCATATACACATATGTCACTTAGTTCTTATTTGCCACTGTCTCATTGTCTTATCCCATCCACCCAATTTCTACCTTTAAAAAAAGGTATCATTCTTCATCAAGTTCATATATGTATATATTTCAGTTGTCCCCTCCCCCATTATACTTTCTCATCCTCTGCTGATTCCCACCAAACGCCTGTTCCCTAACAAGTCCAATCCTATTTTCACATCATTTTGTTCTTTGTTGTTGTTGTTGGGTGTGCACTGAGTCTACCAAGGGTTACCCACACACATAATCACCAGTAAGGGGTTCTTCACTATCGACTTGCCTCTTTGGAGCCTTACCCTTTAAAGGTTGAGTCCTCTCTTCAGCCCATACCCAGAGCACAGCAACTTAATAATTGCTCTACCACTGGGGGCCAGGGAGAAGTCCTTCCATCGCCCCAACAGCCATTAATTGTCAATAGTTCCATAGAGAGGATGGAACCTTATGAGCCTCTCCCTGCTCCATGATGGAGGATTGCTGGATGCTTTGTGCACATAAGCCCAGCTTCAGCTTTCCTATGCTCGTCACTTATGTGTTTTCTTCAAGAATATGCCTTTTTATATTTTTGATCCAGTTTTTCATCTGGGTTGCATTCTTACCAGTCGAGTTTGAGGTTCTAGTTTTCAAACTGTAGTCCTAGCAATTCTTTTGTTTCCTAGTAAAATTCTATAAATATAACTCGTAGATGGTCATCATTTCATAATCAGTTTAATAACCCGGCATTGCAGGACATGCTTGAGGCAAATTCCTCCTGTCTCTGGCCATTCCTTCCTCAGTGCTAGAGGAAGTTGGTGTTTCATTTTCACTTCTCTTGTAGATGTGATAATGAGAAAGGAAGAAAGGAGAAGAAACATGAGTATTTATAAACTTTAAGACACCTTTCACTTAAGACATTCCAATCTTCTGTGTAGACAAAATGCTAAATGCATTTGTGTAATTGTAGTGAAAAAAAGAAATAAAACATCTAGAAGTTATGAAACACATGCTGTTGCCACATTAAACACCTTAAATCAAGACAACAATGCTACAAAACTAAATTATTTAGTTGTGTGTATAACGGGAGCTGTTTTAGAAAGCAAAATGGTGGTTGACCTGGAATAGCTCAGACAATCCACTGTAGTTCAGATTTGTATGCTAAGCAAGCAGGAAGTGGTAACAGATCTCAGAGAGGAACAAAAGACTGATGTTCAAGTCTCAGAGGAGGCTTCATTTCATAAAACTGACTCCTCATTTGGCTCTGCTTGTTTTCACATGGAAAGTCCTAGTTTCAGCTAAACAGGGAACTGTAGGGAAACAGGGATTCTATTTTATGTCTTTAGAAAATACACATACAGTTTTTTGTAGTTGCTGTTGGTTTTTTTTTGGCAAATTCAAAATTGTTTTCACTGTTATCAGAAGACTGCCGGGAGAGGCAAAAGGCCTTCTTCTGCAGGCTTTCTCTGGCTGGGTTGAAGAGGGACAGGCATCTGTGGGTCTAGAGACTAACCACGAAGGGTGATGTGCAGCTTCCCTTCCTGCTCTGTAGCTCACCAAAAAAGGAAACTGGGGTTTTTAGGCTGAGCAAGCGATACTACAGGCAAGACTTAGGGTTAGAGCCAGGTCTTGCACCAATGTACACAGAATTTTGAACATCCAGAAATCGTTAACTCTGGTTCATGCACATCCTAGGAACCTGGAAATCCATGTCCAAAGGAGAGAGAGATGTCCGGACCCATGTCCCAGTTGTAGGATGAAGTAGTAGTCATTAGAAACACAATGACTGAAACAAGAGGCTGCTTGAGCAGCCGTGAGAGAAGTCCTCAGTCACATTTAGTTTCATTTTTGAATAAGTTTTCTTTGGAGACGGACGTAGCTCAGTGGAAGAGACGGTGCTTGGCATGCATGAAGTCCTGAGTTCTAGTTCCAGCTCTGGGGATGTTACAGGAGAAATAGACAAGAAAATGAGATCTGTGAGAGGAGACAGTAGCTAGAGGACACAACTTTGGGAGGCCAGGGCAACAAAACCTTCTGGAGACTAGGACTGCTAGTTGGATATCTCAGTTGAGGCCTGATGAATGATTGAGCCAGCCAATTGATACGTCCTGGAGCATGAGGATGTAAAGAAATGTAAAGGGAAGAAATGTGTCTGGTTTTGGCTTATATCCCAAAACTATTAAATTTACTATGTTATTCTTTTCTCATAGCTTCCTGTATAAGTAGAAAGGTGAGTAGCTGTAGAACAGAGGTACTATAGGGCTCTGTAGTTTGCACTTGTAAGCTCAGCACATAGGGAGCCCAGACAAAAGGATTGCGTTGAGTTTGAGGCTGGCCTGGACTGCATAGGAAGTATCAGGGGAAGCAGGTCCTCCTACTGAGATCCTCTCTTAAAACAACAACAGAATGATAAATGTTGGAGAAAAAGCACAGTTCAGTTTACATACTAAAACATACAATAAGGTCACATGTGACTGTCGTCACCATGTTCAGTGTTCTTTTCTTATGTCTCATTTGACTTAACTTTGTGAATGGAAGTTACTAGAAAGAACCCCATGTCACACTGAACCTTCTGTTCAACTAAGAATCTCAATGACTGTGGGGAGGCTGGAATGTTACAAGCCCAGAACCTAAATGTAATTTATCTCTGGCCCTTTAATAGCCATTTCTTGCCCATCCCTGTACCTGACTCATCTTTAGGACCATTAGGTAAATCCTTGAAAATATACAAATACAACATTCTATCAACCAAAGAGCCAAGAGTGTAGTTGAACAACATCAAGGGCCTGTAGCAGAGATTCCTCTGGTTTCTGGAACCTTCCCACCTAATGTTTCCAACAACATATTTGAAAAGTGCTTTGCTTTGTGATTTTCTTGCTTTTATTCCTATAAAACTTGTTGGGACTGCTACTAAGTTGGAATATAGTGTTTGGGGCACCCTGAATCTATTTACAGGCCATGGTCACTCATGTTTTACCCCAGAATAAATTAACTCTCACTTTCTTTGAGGAAAAAGTTGTGTTTAGCGTCGACAATTTCTAAAAAGTTTCTTCTTTCTTCCAAATACTATTTTCCCACGTTGTTTCCTCTGATAAGGAACAGTAGCTGGTTAAGACCAGCTGTTTCTTGATCTGATGTATCTCAGAACTACACATGTGAGTAGGGCCTGTCTTAGAGTTAAGGGTTTCTATTGCTGTGAAGAGACACCGTGACAATGGCAACTCTTATAAAGGAAAACATTTAATTGGAGTTGACTTACAGTTCAATCTAGTCCAATATCATCATGGTGGGAAGCATGTAGGCAGACATGGTGATGGAGAAGGAGCTGAGCGTTCTTTGTACACCTTGATCTACAGGCAGCAGGACAGGAACTGACTTGAGCTCTGAGACCTCAAAGCCCACCCACTAGTGACACATTTCCTCCAACAAAGCCACACCTCCAACAAGGCCACACCTCCTAATAGTGTCATCCCCTATGGACCAAGTGTTCAACACATGAGTCTATGAGGGCCATTCCTATTCAAACCATCACAGCGTCTTGTTCAATAGGACCCTTTGGTGCTGGGTAGGGGTCAGGTACCCACAGTCTGATGCTCTCTGTATGATCTCATTGTAGTGACCTTAGCGTCTTATCATCAGTGGTCTTCAAATTATTGGGCAAATCACTAGCTGCAAGAGATAGTGTTACTACTCTAGGGATAAAGGATTCACTAAGCAGATAAGACTGACATGTTCTCAGAGTCTCCCCTTGGCAGTTCACTAGTAACGCTGGGACACCAGAGACCTTGACATATATGAAAGTGAATGCATTTTGTCTAACAACAAGGCTATTTTTGTTTACCAAGTATTTAATAGAATCATTTGTGACAGGAAGATGCTTTTCTTAGTTTTTCCCAAAAGGATTATTTTCCATAAATGGTAGTATGCGAAAGCATTGATCTAGAAAAATAGATAAATATATATATATATATATATATATATGTGCTGTTGAGATGTACTTTTACATAGATTTATATAGATTCGATTAAATGTAATAGTTAGGCAAAAGGCATCTTCACCCCATAGCTGGTCCTGAACAACTACCCCAATGCAGCTGTCCCCCGTCTCAGACTTGCGTGATGTCTCTTAAATTTGCAGCTCTGGGATGAGTGTGAGTGCTGTGCACGTCTGTGCACTGTGTGAAGGTGTGTTGCTGGATTGGTGCAGTAAAAAGCTGATCAGCCGGTAGCTGGGCAGAATGGACATGCAGGATTTCCAGAGAGAGAGAAAGGAGGAGAAGGAGGAGGAGAAGGAGGAGGAGGAGGAGGAGGAGGAGGAGGAGGAGGAGGAGGAGGAGGAGGAGGAGGAGGAGGAGGAGGAGGAATCTATGCAGGAGGGAGATGCCAGGAGACATGGAGATGAAACAGGAAGTGCAAAATGGAAGAGAGCTAATGTCATATGATAGAACGTAAATTAATATAAATGGTTAATTTAAGCTATAAGAGCTTGTTAGGGACAAGCCTAAGCTACAGGCAATTTCACAATTATTAAGAAGTTTCCATGTCGTTATTTGGAAGCTGGTGGGACAGAGAAAGACTCATTACGTGTGACCATATTTCTAGCTGGCTCCGAATGTTTCTATGTGGATGTCTTAGGCTTAATTTCAGAGCAGAAAACACAATTCTTGTTACTTGCGGATTCTTACTATGTGTTTTTTTCCCCTCTTGACATTTCCATGGAGTTGCTGGCTGCTACAGTCCTGCTGTTTTTTTCAGACCTTCAAACTCTGTTCAAAAATAGTTTTTCCTGCACTCGGGAGGCAGAGGCAGGCGGATCTCTGTGAGTTCGAGGCCAGCCTGGTATACAAGAGCTAGAGCCAGGACAGGAACCAAAAAGCTACGGAGAAACCCTGTCTTGAAAAATCCAAAAAAAAATAGTTTTTCCTTCTCTTCTTTTGACATATGATCTTACTTCACAGCTCAGGCTGGCCTGAACTCGCTGTGTAGCCCACACTGAGCTCAAAGTCTTGACAATCCTCTTGCCTCAGCCTTCTGAGTTCAGGGATTACAAACGTAGGCCACCATGCCTGGCTCTGGATCTACTGTTCACGGCCATAATTTGTCCCCCCCTTCAGTGAAGATCATCTTTATGATCTTGACTGGAGTTTCTCCTTCATGGAGTCTCTCTTACCACGTCTTACTTTTCTTTTCTGACAGGTTATTTAGTAATCTATTGTTTCCTTATGATTTATTGGACTAAGAGAGAAAAATATTTTCTAGGCTCTACTAGTAACATGTCTCATTCACTGAGCAAATTTATCCTTTAGCTTTTTCCACCCTGAACTCTGTTTATTTTACAGTTGACATGCTCTGTGATGTTAAGTGTTCTTTAATTTCCCTCCCAGATGTCTGGGTCTCTGGGGGAGCCTATTTAATCAGTTATTCTCAAGATTTAGTACACTCTAGACTCTCCAGGAACTAGATTCACCCTTAAAGTCTGATTCAGGATGGGTGAAGAATTGGAAATTCTGACAGTTCAGATATTGCTGCTGGTCAAGGGGCGGGGCCTTCTTCCAGCCCTGGATTTCCTAGCTTTGTGGCTGCTGCAACATTGCTCACACCACACTGTTTAGGATGAAGATACCCATTTCTGGGTGTGTACTGCTGGTTCATAACTGGATTGTTCTCTGACACGTAGCCTTTTTTCTTAAGTGCATGTGTGTGTGTGTTTGAATGTCTGAAGCTGATGACGGGTGTCTTCTCTGATGGTTTTCTACCTTATTCATCAAGGCAGGGTTTCTCAATGGAGCCCAGAGCTCACCAGCTTACATGGCAGTTCCTGTGTCTTTTCCTTCAGATGGCTGGAATTAAAAGTGGGCCACCATGCACACCTGGCACTTATGTGGCTTCTGGGATCCAAACTCTAATCCTCATGTTTGTATGCCACCCACTCTAAGCACTAAACCATCTCTTCAGGCGAGAGTTCTCCTTTTACATTCTCTGTGTAGCTTGAACACAGATTGCATGATGAAAGACTAAAACATCTCTAGTTCGGAAGAAAGGGCAATTATACCTCTTTTCATTCAAATCACTAAAAGGGAATATCTATGGCCATAAATAAGTTTTTGCTTATTTTTAAACAGTTAATACTCACTGTTAGTATCTGCCTTCTCTCAACAAAAAATGTGCAAATCACCTATCTTGTGTATGAATAGCTTTTATTGATATGTAGCATTATTCTAATACAGTGAACCTAATCATTCTCTTATTGAGAGACATTCGTGTTGTTTCTATTGCTAGATGTATGCGTTGCTGAGGTCTGCACACAGTCCGTGTATTGTCAATTTACTTTCCAGATATCACTAGAAGACATCAATTTTAATGAAGACCAAGTTGCCTGTTCCTCTGATGGTTCACCTTCGCTCCACCCACCGTTTGAAAGTGTTTGCTGACTCCAGGTTCTAATATTGGCCATAACACTAAATTTCTCAGACTATTTTTCTCTAAGTGTTTCTTAATTGTTCTAAGCATTTATATCTTCTCTTCTCAAGCATTTGGGGAGCTGAGACAAAAAAGAAAAAAAGTTCTGGGAGTGCCTATTTTCACTTCCCATTTCTAGGGGGAGATTGAGTTCTAGCCTCTGGAAGGAGCAGTGTCTTAGGTTGGGCTGCTGTAACATAGACTACAGATTGCCTGTAAACAACAGAAATCGATTCCTTATCAGTCTGGATGCTCAACAATTCAAGATCAAGGTGCAGGAAGGTTCAAGTGTCTGGCAAAGGTCCTTACCTGGTGAAGGGGTAAGTTAGCTTTCTGGTATCTTTTTATACTGGCACTAATACTGAGGACTCTACCTTCATTACCTGATCCTAAATCCAAGCTACACTTAAAAATTACTACCTTAGGGGTTAAGGCGTGAGCATATGAATTTGTAGGGAATATAAATAATCAGACCATACAAACGCTCTTAGAATACCATCTCTTCTTTCCACCTCTCATCTGCCCTTTCTTCCATACCACTGTTCCTCTGAAGTGACTAACATACTATAGACCCCTCCACACTATGGACCATGGAAACCAATATAATCTATTCTCTTTCTACTTACGACCTACTGTGTCTATTAGGAAGAGGAAGTCAGGGCCCACCTGAGGGTCCTTTTTTGATGTAGTTGCTCTAAATTGGCTACTCACTGGAGTGCATGTGGCCCAACTTGCCTGAGCACAGAGTCAATGTATACTAGGTTGTGAGTAAGTGTGGAGTTCAGGGCTTGGTGGAGATGCAGAGACTTAAGAACGTTGACATCATCTTTAGAAGTATGGTTGCATAGGTACGGATGTTAACTGATTGTTACTGTAGCCTGTGTATTAGACTAGCCGGCCTCCAGGAGAGACTGATAATGTGCCTGGAGAGATGGTTTAGCAGTTAAGAATACTTGTTGCTCTTGCAGAGGACCTGGGATTTGTTCCTAGCATCCACATGCAGCTAACATCCATCAGTAACTCCAGTTCCAGGGGATCCAATGTCCTCCTCTGGCCTCCATGGGCACTGCTCATGTGTGAGTTACATAAATGCATGTAAGCATACATATACATGCATACAAATTTAAAACAAACAGCTTTAAAAACCAAGGCTGGTGCCGATTGGTTTATTCATAAAGATGATCACTGAAGCCTACTGAGGATGGCATGATTGGGTTCCAACCTGGTTTTTGTAAGCAGAGACTTTACTTTTGTTTCCTGGCTTTCCAGACCCCCCAAATCACAGCGAAACTATATTAATTACAACACTGTTTGGGTGATGGCTCGGGCATATTTCTAGCTAGCTCTTATATCTTAAATTAACTCATTTCTATTATTTATATTTTACCACAAAGCTGTGTAAGGTTCCAGCATCTTTCTCCTTCATCAGCTACATAGCATCTCCCTGACTCCACCTTCTTTCTCCCTGCATTCAGTTTAGTTTTCCCGCCTACCTATATTCTGCCCTGCCATAGGCCAAAGTAGCTTTTTATTAACCAATGGTAATAAAACATATTCATAGTATACAGAGGAAAATCCCACATCAGGTTCTGGGTGTCATTTACAGCTTAAGATAATTTGGTCTATTCTAAGAGGTGTGGGAATTTCTGTTTTTTGTTTGGGGTGTTACACAACTTTTGCTGGGCAGGCAGATGTGAACAAACATGAATCAGATCCAGAGTGGGTATTGACAAGAGACCAAAGAAATGAGTCCCCAGTGTGGTGAGCCATTTACACAGTGTGATGGGTGACTCAGAGGCAGTTGTACCACGGAAAAGCCAATGGAAATGGGTACTGACTCATGAAAGGTGCACCCTGGAGCATCTTGCATGACTTGGCATATCTCAACTGGTCAGAGACTTGTTTTTTCCTTAACAGCTGTTACTGTTTATATAACCTTGGAAGGGGCCTTGAGAACCTTGGTTCAGGAGTTACCTGAAACCTGTGAAGTAAAGGTTCCTGGGCCTTGTGAAAGTTTTATTTACTTCCTGAGTCTCAAGGAGCCTCCCTCTACTAAGGGATGCCTCCATTAGGAAGAAATAGCTACTCAACAGAAATAGAAGTAGCTACCCACAGGTTCTTTGTTATGGTTAGAGTGGGAATAGGCAATATTACAGCAGGAGGAAGTTGAGTTCCTTCAGTCTAGAGGATTTAAATGTTTAAAAAACAATCTAAGTACTGCTTTAAGAACAATATAACCTAATAATTAGTGCCCTGTGCTTTTTATCTAGGGGAGAGAGAGACACAGATGCTTGGGTTTTATACCTGATAATGACAGTTACTTCGGTGTTCTTTCTTGTCCTTGGCATTGCCCAATTCTGGCTTCACGGCCCACACAGCTCACTTTACTGTTGGTTGCTGACATGAATTAGCACAGTGCAGTCCCCTCGTCATGAGCCTTGAGAGGAGAGAAGGTGGTGGTGCCAGTAGCTACCGTTTCTGACACATTGTTCCTTCAGCCTCGCCACCATCCTTTCACCAATGAAACTTTAGAATACGGGCAGGAAAGTGGAACCTTTGGCAAGCCTGCGAGGAAGATCACCATAGAGAGGAAGGCTTTCTAGAAAGGTTCTTTACTGTTCCAACTTTGGTTCCTTTCTGGCTTCCTTGAGCTCAACATCTCCTCTATCCCTGTTGTCTTCTCAAGGGAATCCCAGTTACCCATAGGCATGGCTTTTGCTCTAAGATCTTTCGTCTTTAATCTGCACCCCTGGGTTCTCTACATCTGAATCATTTTGCTCAGTTCTGCACTTGGCACACTTTATTTATTTTATTTATTTATTTATTTATTTATTTATTTTTTTATTTTCTTTTTTTTTATTTTTATTTTTTATTTTTTTTAAC
>NW_026067933.1:8319439-8323520 GCF_014885135.2 Alexandromys fortis
GGACCACCCACCTCCATCCAGGTCTAGTAAGGTGAGCATCCACGAAACTGCCTAGGCTCCCACAAAACCACTAGGTCCAGTAGAATCAAAAACCCGTTGCCATTGTTCTTGAGGTCTCAGTAGTCCTCCTTGTCCGCTATGTTCAGCGAGACCAGTTTTGACCCAGGCTTTTTCAGACCCAGGCCAGCTGGCCTTGGTGAGTTCCCGATCCCCATTGTCTCAGTGTATGGGTGCACCCCTCCCAGTCCTAAGTTCCTTGCTTGTTGGCACACTTTAATAAGCCAATATGGACATAGAGGTTGCATTAAAAAAAAATACAGATTTGGATTCAGTTGGTGTGAGGTGAGACTTGCAACTGAGTCTTTCCGTCCAGCTTGAGACTGAGACCAGTCTGTGGATCTGCTACCACAGTCTGAAGAGAAAGGGTCTGTGACGTTATTAATCAAAGAATTCATCAGGAAAAATGGGGAGGGCTGCTGACATAATTAAGTGGGTGACGCTAACTGGGGATTTGGCACGAAAGAACGTCCGGGATGGGCCTAAAGTCTGCATATTGGGCCTGCTTTGTGGCCCTTTCTTTACTGCTTGTTCCAGGCATTAGGACTACATCAGGATAGTAAGATGCTACTGTGGACTCCTCAGACAATTATTTAATGTATTTTATAGGCTGGGGAGAGGGTAGGTTAGTTGGTAGAGTACTTGCCTAGTATGTTCGAAGTCTTGGGCTCAATACCAACAGTATATAAACCAGAAGTGACACCGCATTCTAGCACCGGGAGGCAGAGGCAGAGTGACCAGAAGTGTGAGGTCATCTTTAGCTACATAGTGAGTTTAAGGGTAGTCTGGACTACAAGAGTCCCCATCTCAAAAATTTACACACACACACACACACACGATGCTAAAACATTTTGTGTTCTTATTTTTTTGCTGAACTAAAGGTGAAGTATTTTCATGGGCTCCTGAAAATATCATGAACTCTAAGCACCTTGCCTTATAGAGAAATTACCATGGTCAGCTGCTGCGGTCAGGATGGTGGTCCCAATGCACACATGCACAGTTTCAAGGCACTTCTCTGAGATGGTGCTGTTTAAATTCCCGATGATAAAATATTTTCTCGAGTCCCCCGAATCTTTACAAAGCGTCTCCCTCTCTGTGGCACCGCATTAATATTCGGCACAAGAATTAATTCAATTTGCTCATTCTCCTCCCTGCTGCCTTCCAAACTGCGCTCACTTGGATTTGTCATGAATCAAAGAAAGAGGTATAATATTTCAAAGGCTGTGCCCTTACTTACAAAAAGAGGAGCTTTGAGACTCTCTGCTAGAAAGACCTTGATTGCACTTGGAGCCCAGGGCCTGTGGTTGCATGTCCTTTCCATCTGCAGTATATTTTAACTGCTGCAATGGCAGAGGAAGCAGTTATCAGCGGAACAGCTCTCGGGGAAGTGGGGCCTGGGATAAGATGCGCAGGGCTTTCTTTCCATGGGAGTGCTGGTGTTCTATAGAGCTCAACTTGTGTGCCAACAACTGAATTCACGCCACTACCACACTTTATAGATAAGCAATTCAAGGGTCAGAGAACGTGATTTCACTTTCTGCACATATATGTTTTATACTATACATTGAGACAAGTCTCATGTAGTCTTTGCTGGCCTCAGACTCAAAACTGCCTTTGACTCTCGGTCCTCCTACCTCTACCTTCCTGTTTTATAAACCAGTAACTATGGCGTATTTCCAGGTACATCTGCCTAGTAACTTAGGAACTCCCTTAACTTCAAGACAGAATGGTGACTAACATTGTCATTATCAGTGAGTTTTGACCCCAGAACCACGCCTTGATTTCCTAATGAAAAGGCATAGGGGGTGGGGAGGGAGAGACCAGAAGGGAAGTGCCAAGAACAGTGACCTACTCCCAAGAAGAAACAATAGTACATAGGTTCTTCAGGCAACTTGGTTCAGTTGAGGACAAGATGCTTGTCACATGTTAGGTCTCTCTGCTTCATTATGGTACAGCAGTAGATACTATCCTTTGCAGCCCAAGACACAGTGTCTCAGCGACTTGTCCAGGGTCGCTGACTACTCCTCGTGGAGTTCGCTGCATCCTGTGTGCTCTGGCTTAGAACCACTCTTACATGGCATAGCTCCAAAAACTCCCTTCCTAAGTTCACATCACCTACTTCAGAGAGGAAATTCCTTCTCCCCTTTCTTCTCCTAGCTCTTGATCCCTCTCCAGGTTTCTAAGAGATCTTCCACTTTTTTGTCTAGTGACACCACTCACCTCATTAGAATCTATCTGTGCACAAATACATCAGGTCAGGATTCGAGGTGAAAACCGCTTCTGTGCTCATGGGAGCCAATCACGAAGTAGACCATCTTGAAGATACAGAGTAAAGCTCCTGGGGACACAGACTTCTGGAGTCAGAGCCCAGCAAAGGCTGCCTCTCTTGCTCGGAGCCCTTGCTGCCTGTCACCTAAACATCCTCCTTTTACTTGGGTAGCCAGTGTGCATCTCAGAACTGAGCCCTGGAAACTTGACCAATTAATGGAGTTATGTTTTGGGGCAGAGAGCAGCTTCTACTACTGATGTCTGTGGGAGGAGCTCAGGCGCTCAGACAGAGTAGTCCCTTTTAGATCCAATGTTGATCTAACGTAGAAAAATTGAGGAAGCAGTTTAATCCACCCATGCCTCCTTTTTATTTGCAGTAAAATAAAAAAAAATGATTATAGTACCTGTGTTATTTGGCTACAATAAAGGATGACTACCATAGTCCATAAAAAGCACTTTGAATAGTGTGTGGTTCCTAGCGAAGCAACAATAAAGAGTAGCTTTTGTTATCGTGAGACTGTTGGCAGTAGGAGGGAATACAAAGGAACACCCATTGTGTTTTGAGGACATCGTAAGATTAGAATTATTGAGATGCCTTTTGTCACCTTAAGAGATCCCTTTCTATTTGTATAATCAAAAACAAAACAAAATAAAAAAATGAAATAAAAAACCCAGATCTTCCAGGTTGAGAATGAAAGAGCAAATCTGCTCCTGCTGCTGGGTGGGGCCAGACACAGCTAATTTCCTGGGAGTTGTCTAGATAAGTCACCGTGGATGCTGAGTCCACGCTATCTGGGAGTCCCAGTCTGGGTCATATTGCCAAATCAGGTCTGATTCACGGCTTTCGCCTTCACAGGCAGAAATCCCGCCTAGCACTCTGGACAGACACACCTCTTCCTGTGCTCTGTCTGTTCCTCACTCCTGAGCCTGCCGCTCTCCTGCTTGTCTGAGATTCTATTCTGATTCTAAATAATGTGTTTTTGTTACAGCTTGGACTTTCTGCTTTATACATTTTCTCAAAATTTAGACTGTTGTTTATGAAAAATACCAGACATAATCTAGTGTTCCGATGGGCTTACCCCATTCCTTAAGAGGCAGGTGGATCTCTGTAAGTTTGAGGCCAGCCTAGTCTACAAGAGCTAGGTCCAGGACAGGCTTGATAGCTTACAGCAAAACCCTGTCTCAGAAAAAAAAAAAAAAGATTGAAGAACTTTGTGGACTGGAGTAACAGTAACAGAAATGCATTCACTGCACAACCATGAGGACTTAAATTAGATCCCCAGAAACCATATAAAAAACTGGGCGTGGTGGTGCACACTTGTAACCCCAGGCCTGGGAAGAAAAAGACAAGTGAATCCTTGGGGATCCTGGATGTCAATCTGTAGAAGAATGAAAATAGATCCATATCTATCACCATGCACAAAACTCAAGTCCAAATGGATTAAAGACCTCAATATCAGTCCGAACACACTGAACCTGATAGAAGAGAAAGTGGGAAGTACTCTACAACAGATGGGCACAGGAGACCACTTCCTATGTATAACCCCAGCAGCACAGTCATTAAGGGCCTCATTGAATAAATGGGACCTCCTGAGACTGAAAAGCTTTTGTAAAGCAAAGGACACTGTCACTAAGACAGAAAGGCAACCCACTGACTGGGAGAAGATCTTCACCAACCCCGCAACTGACAAAGGTCTGATCTCTAAAATATATAAAGAACTCAAGAAACTAGACCGTAAAAGGCTAATCAACCCAA